>NC_056551.1:29450295-29570295 GCF_910596095.1 Thunnus maccoyii | reverse complement strand
GATCAATATCTCATATTATAGAAACGCTGCTTTATTAAACATGAAGGACACAGACCGACAAACTGGTTTAAAATGACAGTAAAAACATTTTCATGTTAAAAAGTGTAACTGTTGAATTGTGGGTAGTGACTCAGCTGCCTCAGGGACTTGTGGGTAATTGACATGAAGTGTCGGTTGCCTTGGTAACAGGAAGAGGAGGAAGCAGCTCCGTCTTTGAGCTACAAAACAAAACGACAGAAAACATGAAGCAGGTGAACCTGCGTACAGGTGCAGCACCTGATGACATCACTGAAACCTACTGGAGGTCTGAAGCTGACGCCCACCGACGATGTCGCCGCCCCCTGGGAGAACGACGCACTCTGATTGGCTCCCCCGACACTCTGTAGGACACAAAGAAGTGGAGACAATCGGGTCTGCTGGCTCATGATGGGAAACAAACACCTGGCTGTCACCTGATCAAACAGCTGATTTGCTGATTGGATCAATGACACGATGATTTATAGAAACTGTTTTCTTTAATTCTAAGGATTCGTTAGATTTAAAGTGATTTAAATATGTTTGATGAACATTTATCAACAGATGTTACAGATTACTGACATCTGTACAGATGTGAAGCTGACTGATCAATAAAGTTAATCATCTTCTATTTTTGTATTTTGACCTCTGGTTGATGTTTGAACTGTATTATCAGCATGTGAAGGAGTTTGAGTTCTGCAGCTGATTGGTGGAAGAAGTACTCAGATCCTTTACTGCAGTAAAAGAACCAATACATCAAAGTACAAATACTTCATTACGAGTAAAAATACTGCATGAAAAATCCTACTGCAGTAAAAGTACATAAGTATTATGAGCTTGATGTAGTTAAAGTATTGCAGTAAAAGTACATAAGTATTATGAGCTTGATGTAGTTAAAGTATTGCAGTAAAAGTACATAAGTATTATGAGCTTGATGTAGTTAAAGTATTGCAGTAAAAGTACATAAGTATTATGAGCTTGATGTAGTTAAAGTATTGCAGTAAAAGTACATAAGTATTATGAGCTTGATGTAGTTAAAGTATTGCAGTAAAAGTACATAAGTATTATGAGCTTGATGTAGTTAAAGTATTGCAGTAAAAGTACATAAGTATTATGAGCTTGATGTAGTTAAAGTATTGCAGTAAAAGTACATAAGTATTATGAGCTTGATGTAGTTAAAGTATTGCAGTAAAAGTACATAAGTATTATGAGCTTGATGTAGTTAAAGTATTGCAGTAAAAGTACATAAGTATTATGAGCTTGATGTAGTTAAAGTATTGCAGTAAAAGTACATAAGTATTATGAGCTTGATGTAGTTAAAGTATTGCAGTAAAAGTACATAAGTATTATGAGCTTGATGTAGTTAAAGTATTGCAGTAAAAGTACATAAGTATTATGAGCTTGATGTAGTTAAAGTATTGCAGTAAAAGTAGTGGTTTGGTCCCTCTGACTGATATATTATTATATATGACATCATTAGATTATTAATAGTGAAGCATCAGTGTTAGAGCAGCATGTTACTGTTGTAGCTCCTGGAGGTGGAGCTAGTTTACACTACTTTATATACAGTTAGCTAGTTTAGTCCAGTGGTTCCCAACCTAGGGGTCGGGGCCCTCCAAAGGGTCAGCAGATAAATCTGAGGGGTGGTGAGATGATTAATGGGAGAGGAAAGAAGAAAAAACAAAGTTCTGATACACAAATCTGTTTTCAGTTTTTGGACTTTTTCTCTAATCTTTGATTTTTGCTGAAATATTGGATCATTTGAACATTTATTGAAATGAAAGCATGTGAGAAGTTTAGAGGGAAAAATCACTATTTGGTGGAGCTGTTAACAACTCATAGACATGTGAAATGTGACCCCGACTACACACTGCTTTTTGTAAGACGTCAAAAGCCAAAAAGGTTGGAAACCACTGGTTTCATCTTTAACAATGTGTTGTATTTTAAAAGCTTGTTATATTATCCATTGTGTCAAATCTTCATCTGAAAAGTAACTAAAGCTGTCAAATAAATGTAGTGGAGTAGAAAGTACAATATTTCCCTCTGAAATGTAGAAAGTAGCATCACATGGAAATACTCCAGTAAAGTACAAGTACCTCTAAACTGTACTGAAGTACTTGAGTAAATGTACTCAGTTACTTTCCAGCTCTGTTGGCAGCTGCAGCAGAAACATTTATGTAAAATAATTGGACAATATGGTAGATGACAGAATAAACTGAACATCAATCAGTGGATGATTGATCTGATCAGGTTATTGATCAGGATCAGATCTAACAGCCAGATCAGGTTATTGATCAGGATCAGATCTAACAGGAAGTGTCCGGTGATGCTCACTGCTGCAGCCTGATTATGTTTCCTTCTTTCACTTCTTCCTTCGTTACCTGACTTCCTTATAAGGTATTTCCTCTGTCTGTCTGTCAATCAAACTGTCCGGCTCCACCAGCTGCTTCCTGTGAACAAACACATTTATTTATATTTATAAAAATACTGTTTTATTATTTATAGCTGCTTTGGTAGTTAGTTACAGTACATGCATCTGTAGTACTCAGAGTTACAATCGTTATTATCAGCAGATGATTGTCCTTTCAGAACAAAATACTTTTAAGAAGTTCATAAAATAATTTCATTCTTTGCTTACAATAAACAACATTTAACATATTATAATTATTGATAATATTATAAGATATTATAATAATATGTTTTGATATTATCATATACTGTGTAAAAGTCTTTAAATATCTTTCTTTATCTGTCTTTATGTAATAGTGACAGGTATGAAGGCTGTTAAATGACAAAGAATAAAGAAATATTTAATAATGTACTTAAAATAAATATATATATATATATGTCCTCATAAACCCAAATGTCCCCACAAGTACAAATGTCCTCACAAGTCTCCACAAGTACAAATGTCCTCTCAGAGTAGATGGGTTTTCAAGGTTTGGTCCTCACAAGTACATACAGACAAACTTTTTCACACACACTTACTGAATTTGTTTCCATATAAGGGTGTCAGGACTCCGCCTATAAGGAAGAGACAGAATTAGCATTCACATTAGGATGGGCTGCAAATACTTTATACCTGAATTGCAACGAAATTGTAAACATTGTTATATCCATGTGAACAATTGTTAGCATTATCAGTGAAGTTTCATTGGGTAAAACTGGTATTATTAGGGGTAGCATTAGTATTAGCCTGAACATTTCACAATTAGCAGTGCCATTAGTACCACCAGTAGGTAAAATTATAAATGTTAGCATTAAGCAATGTAGAAATTTTAGCATTAGCATTAGCATTAGCATTTGTCATCCATTATTGTTTACTTATGAACTGGCATGGCAGCAAGAGCTGGAGTCAGGCCTCTGGTCACCATGGCAACCACTACGTAAAAACAGGAAGTAGTTTAGAGAGAGACTTAATAAAACAGTAATACCGGGTCTTTGTTCTTCTTCTGCGTCGTTCGGTGTTACTCGCCATTTTTTCTGATTCACTGCCACTGCTTGTGTTGCCATAGGAACGAGACCTGGTGGTCAAAGTTCACAAAAACCCTAAAAATCATGTTCAAAAATTTTCCAAACCTAAATGTAACTTTTACTAAAATTAGAAAAATAACTAAAATAGAATTCCAACAAATTAATATTAGTTAATTATTTTTCAGTTATATAATTTCAAAACCATTTAAATACTTTTATATTCCAGGCTTTCAGTATCAAATGTTTTTTTTTCTATATCCATATTTCAAACAGTGTAATTAAATTTTTATCACCATCAAAAATCAAATGTAGTTACTTAAAAAAACATTAAAAACAAAGAGTTGTAGACATCTACATGTTAGCCACGCCCCTCACCTTCTCCTGTGCTGTCTGATTGGTCGATCTCCATCCAGACTTCTGCTCCGCCTACAAGACAAACAGGAAACATTAATTTTATTTATATATTTGTTTGTTTATTTATTTATTTATTTATTTATTTATTTATTTATGTCTCACTTCTGTGGTCTTCCTCCTTCTCGTTCTCCTTCTTTGGTGTTTGGAGGAAACTTTGGGTTGAACAGGCCACTGGAACGACATTATATCACAGTATTCAGATTACATTTAAACTGTAATCAGATTATATTCCCACAGTAATCAGATTACATTCAAACTAATTACATTATATCTGCAGTGATCAGATTACATTTACATTCAGTTCAATTGATACGTTGTTGAGCTTTAATTATTTAAATGAAATGAAAAAAATATGTGAAAAGCAGAATTATAACATTTATATATTTATGAAACATTATAATCAATGAAAAATGAATGTTATTTTAATTTGCTTTAGTGCTCTCATTATTCTGTTTATATCAAATGTAACTAATATACATATGATCCAAATAAATAAACTAGTAAGCAGTCATTATTTTAATTAAATACATTTCTTTAGACATTTATTTTTTAAATTGAGTGAGTGATTTGTTTTATTGATTGGGACAGTGTGCAGTTATAAACATTGAAGATGTACTGCACCGGAGTTAGCTTGAAGCTAATTTGCATCCATAGTCCCCCACAATCAAAACACACAACAGCACAACAACAAACAGTACAAAGCAAAAAAATTAAAATATGTAACATGTAATATTTTACTTTGTTATTATATATTTTTGTCTGTTTTAAACTACATTTAACATGTAATAATCTGATTTCACTTTATTGTTGTTGTTGTTTTTTGTGTTGTACCTCGAAGGCCCGCTGTTTTTCCATGGTGCACTGGGCTTCCCATGATCCTGTTCTGCCCCGCCCTCTGACCTGCAGGTCACATGTCACATGATCACACATCATGTGACATCATCAAGTTTCATCAAATCTCTCTTTATGTTGGCTCAATGACTCTCACCTGTGCACAGCAGAGGGAGCTGTCTGCATCCTTATTGGTTCACTGCTGACACCCACTCTCTGATTGGCTGGGGGGGGGGGGATGTGGAAAATATCCTATTGTTAAATAAACTGTATAATAAAAAAATAAACTTTAATAATAATAATATATTTTATTTTAAGTGATCATTGAAAATAACACACACAAAAGACGAGTTTTGATCAGTGATTTGAAGACAGACGGATCGGTGCGATACTGGATGTGTTTGGGATGAGAGTTCCAGAGGGAGGGGGCAACTAAGGAGAAGGCTCTGTCGCCCCAGGTCTGGTGCTTGGTCCTGAGTGGTGGAGACAGGAGGTTGGCATCAGAAGAGCCTGGTTATGGAGGGCTTTGTGAGAGAGGAGAAGGACTTTGAACTGGATCCATTGTGGGAAAGAGAGCCAGTTAAAGTTCTGGAGGACAGCGGTGATGTGGTCATGGGAGCAGGAGTGGGTGAGCAGATGAGCAGCAAAGTTCTGGATGTACTGGACTTTACTTAGAACCTTGGGTGATGTGCCATAAAGAATGCTGTTAGAGTAGTTGATGCTCTGGATTTGACGAAGACATGGATCAAAGGTTTTGCAGCAGAGAAGGAGAGTGATGGGCAGAGATGAGCTATATTTTTTAGGTGGAAAAAGGCAGTTTAGTCTTACACCTGGACATGAGGGCTGCCAACAACTTCCTGTTTAGTCTTACACCTGGACATGAGGGCTGCCAACAACTTCCTGTTTAGTCTTACACCTGGACATGAGAGCTGCCAACAACTTCCTGTTTAGTCTCACACCTGGACATGAGGGCTGCCAACAACTTCCTGTTTAGTCTTACACTTGGACTGTGTGTAGGTTGATAAGGGGCTAAGTTATTCAGATGTATAGCCTGGAGACATGAAGTGCTTTAAAAGTCATACATAGAATCTTAAAATTGATTCTGTAATAAACTGGTTGCCAGTGTAGAGACATTAAGATGGGAGTAATCGTATCTCTTGTTTTTTGTTAGTCTGGCTGCTGCATTCTGAACTATTTGGAGTCTGTGAATTGTTTCCTGATTTATGACTGTTAGGAGAACATTACAGTTATCTAGGAAATAAAAGCATGTATGATGGTTTCTGTGTCTCTGAAGCTCAGATATGAACAGCAAAGTTCCTGAGATGATAAAATCAGGGTTGGACAATCTTACTGATGTGAATTTCAAAATTAAGGTTTGAATCAAATAAGACTCCAAGGTTTCTGACAGAAGACTCAGCGTTGTTGGAAAAGTGACCAGATGAGGACTTTATATTGTAAGGATCTCAGTTTTATGTGGATTTAACTGAAGAAAGTTAGCAGACATTCAGTTTTTAATGTTAATTAAACTGTCTTTTATGGTGGACTATCTAGATGGGTTCTCAAGCTTTACTGGGACATATAGCTGTGTATCATCAGCATAAAAGTGTTATACAGTGTCTATGAATCCTATTATCTAGTGGGAGCATATGTAATGAAAATAGCATTGGTCTCAAAACAATGAGTTAACAATGAATTTAAAAACATGTGAAATGTGTTTGAAGTGTTGAATATTTTGAGTTTCACAGTTCAGACAGTTTAATAGTTCGGCTCGATGTCGTCTTGTTTAATAATTCACAGACTTAATTTTCTGTTCTTTAAATGACAACATCTGCAGAAAGAAGACATTCATTTAGAGTATAAACTATACAATAATTATAGAAAGTTATTTAAAACTGGTTGTAAAGTCTGGAAGAAAAAGTAGACAGTATTATTATTAACAATAATGATAAAGTGTACGTACTGCGGTATGTTGGTCTCATACAGAGATCTGTCGTTTTGTTTCTCAGCATGGTGACGTTCAGCCGGCACAGAGCCAGCGAGGGCGAGCGAGTAACACTACATATGACAGAGAGAGCAAGACAGATTATCTTTAACAGTAACAGCAACAACACAAGAAATATTTTAAGTATTTTATTTGATATATATTTGCTTAATTTCATATAAATTGTTATAAAAGTATAATATAATATATAATTAAGAAAAATAAAAAGGTGAAATAAAAATAAAGGAATGTAATTTGACAAAAAAAGCAAAATAGTAAAAATAAAATCAGTGACATTGTGTATGTGAGTGTGTGTGTGTGTGTGTGTGTGTGTGTGTGTGTAGTGTGAGTGTGTGTGTGTGTGTGTGTGTGTGTTTACCTGTTGTGTTTCAGTTTTTGTGTTAATGGATTTGACTCCGACATCCTGAACACAATAAATAAATAATTATTTTGTTTTTAACACAGCAGAGAATTTATCAGAATTCACTTTTTAAAGAAAAAATGCTATTAAACAACTCAGCTCTGCTAAACGTGCTGCTGGAGGACAGAAGAGACAATACAAGGATTATATAAAAATCACCCTGAAGCGATGTGAGGTCAACCCCGACCTCCTCGAACCCCCAGACATTGACACCAACGTCACCAATGTCACCAAGGACACTAATGTCACTAACATCACCAATGTCACCAACGTCACCAATGTCACTAACATCACCAATGTCACTAACATCACCAATGTCACTAACATCACCAATGTCACCAACGTCACCAATGTCACCAACGTCACCAATGTCACTAACATCACCAATGTCACCAACGTCACCAATGTCACCAACGTCACCAATGTCACTAACATCACCAATGTCACCAACGTCACCAATGTCACCAAGGTCACTAACATCACCAACGTCACCAACATTACCAATGTCACTAACATCACCAACGTCACCAACATCACCAACATTACCAATGTCACCAATGTCACCAATGTCACCAAGGACACTAATGTCACTAACATCACCAACGTCACTAACATCACCAACGTCCCCAACATCACCAACGTCACCAATGTCACCAACGTCACCAATGTCACCAATGTCACCAACGTCACCAACATTACCAATGTCACCAATGTCACCAAGGACACTAATGTCATTTACATCACCAATGTCACCAATGTCACTAACATCACCAACGTCACCAACGTCACCAATGTCACTAACATCACCAACGTCACCAACATTACCAATGTCACCAATGTCACCAACGTCACCAATGTCACCAACGTCACCAATGTCACTAACATCACCAACGTCACCAATGTCACCAATGTCACTAATGTCACCAATGTCACCAATGTCACCAAGGACACTAATGTCATTTACATCACCAACGTCACCAACGTCACCAACATTACCAATGTCACCAATGTCACCAATGTCACCAATATCACCAACATCACCAACGTCACCAACGTCACCAATGTCACCAATGTCACCAATATCACCAACATCACCAACGTCACCAATGTCACCAACATCACCAATGTCACCAATGTCACCAATATCACCAACATCACCAACGTCACCAATGTCACCAACTTCACCAATGTCACCAATGTCACCAACGTCACCAATGTCACCAACGTCACCAATGTCACCAATGTCACTAACATCACCAACGTCACCAACATTACCAATGTCACCAATGTCACCAACGTCACCAATGTCACCAACGTCACCAATGTCACTAACATCACCAACGTCACCAATGTCACCAATGTCACTAATGTCACCAATGTCACCAATGTCACCAAGGACACTAATGTCATTTACATCACCAACGTCACCAACGTCACCAACATTACCAATGTCACCAATGTCACCAATGTCACCAATATCACCAACATCACCAACGTCACCAACGTCACCAATGTCACCAATATCACCAACATCACCAACGTCACCAATGTCACCAACGTCACCAATGTCACCAATGTCACCAATATCACCAACATCACCAACGTCACCAATGTCACCAACTTCACCAATGTCACCAATGTCACCAACGTCACCAATGTCACCAACGTCACCAATGTCACCAATGTCACCAACGTCACTAACATCACCAACATCACCAATGTCACCAACGTCACCAACATTACCAATGTCACCAATGTCACTAACATCACCAATGTCACCAACGAGCAGCTGGCATTGTCTCTTAACATCTGGGCTCCCATGTCCCATTAACGACTACATGTGTGTATCATAGTAGGCCTCCGCTGCTGCATGAGGGGAAACCAGTGACGGCAGCACTGACAATCCCAGTCCCCCCACACAAAACCCCGACCTCCTGCTCCACAGAGCAAGAGTGGAGTTAATTTGTGTGCATGTGTGTGTGTATGTAATACCTGAAGAAGGCGTGATGTTCGACACAACACCTCCACAGACGTTTACAGTCGGATCGATCCGACGTCTGAAAGAAGAACGATGTTTCTGAATGCTGACACACACACAAACACACACACACACACACACACACACACATATAGTTTTTATTTATTTATTTATTTTCCAACCAGTTGTTTAGGTTAGAGAAACATGTGGTGTGGGTTAACGTCACCTGGCAATGCTTCGTTTTACAGCTCCTTTATATTTACACTAATACCCTGGAAATGTTCTGAGTAATTTGCAGGTATTTAACGGTTAATTTTTAGGCCATTTTACAGAGAGGGTGGTGCAATTTGGTGCAAATTATGGGAATAACTGGAAAAAATGTAAAGTTTTAAATTTAGTTGGTAATTTTTCTTTAGCTGACATAAGAAATACTTCGTGTACAGTGTGTAGTTTTGTGTGTCAAACTGCAAATTAGCATATGAACCCAAATAACTCATAATGAACGAGTTCTTACCAACTAAACCAACTTCACTCTTGCTCAGTTTTTTCTTATAATTTGTAACAAATGTTCTAAAATTAACCGTTAAATTCCTGCAAATTACTGAAAAAATGTCCAAGAAATGATTTTAAAATGAGTGGACCTGTAAAATAAAGCATTATCAGTTACTATGTCCTTAAAGTGAGGCCACTTCCATCGTCACTGCAACAATAATAAACATGGATTAAGTTTAGAGAGTTATAGCTCATTTTTAGGCGACTGACATAACAACTTGTTATGTTGTATTTCTTGGCGGACAATTTATGTATTTTTCAGCACTAAAATAAGAATGTGTGGGTTATTTTAATTTTTGTTCTTACAACTTTTTTATGTTTTTTGTATTAAACCTGTTTTTCTTTTTATAAATGTTTTATTTTTTATGCTTGGCTAACAGGCAGCTTTGACTCTCAAACACTAAACAATAGTTTTTAAAGAGTACAGTTAGCATTAGTATTAGCATTAGCCAGCCAATAGGAACTCACCTTCTTGCCGATGACTCTGAGCTCAAATGTCTCGTCTTTATAGTGAAGTTTGGTGATTCTCTGCCTGGAGAAACAGTCACATGATCAGTCATATGATCAGAATAAAGACATTAATGTTGATAATTTATATTTATATAAACAATTATTTCATTTATACAATGATATTTTGTAACTGCAGCTTCTTTCAGCTGATTCACTGAATAATCCGATCACATCCATGCAGGTGTTTCTGTTTATCATCCAGGTTCATGTCAGTCGTAGAACATTTCCCTGGTATGAAGATGCTGTCAGTACCAGCGGCGTGTTCATCTGGTAGTCAATACTGAGCTCTGACAGCAATCAGAGGAAACCTGCTGTGTTTACGTTCAGGATGGATCATTTAGTTTTGGGGATTTTTTCTCTCAGCAGAGTGAGAGCTCCTCACACCACAGCATCTGTACTGACTGTTAATTGTTTGTATAAATAATCCTGAAGTCATCGGTGCAGAGGTCTCACTCCTACCAGAAATATTTTCCCACCAGCTCTTTGTTCTTGTAGATGACCACGCCCACTGGAGTTGGACCCAGGAAGTACTCTGTGTGGTTTTCACCCTGGCAAGGAATCATGGGAAAAAAGATTGAAAAATAATGATTAAAGTCAATCTTTCTCTTTGAAATGTTTGATATTCAGCTGATTTCCTCAGTAAATAAGCACATTCTACACACACATTGTATAGTAACATATTATATAACATTTATTTTATAAATATCTTACATAGGCGGCGAACAAAGAGACGCCGTACATCTGCAGAGAGCTGCAGAGAGACAGGAGGAGACACTCGGCCTGAGGACGAGAGACACCGCTGGACAGACAGACACACATTTAAAACAAACTGTTCATATTTTCAGTTTGTACTTTCCTTCCATTTATTTTAAATATCTGCAATTTTAACTTTTAATTCATTTAGAAAATGTATTTTTCTTCTTCTTCTCTGTTCACCTCAGAGTTTTGTAGATTTGTTGTACTTCCTGGTTGTCCTCTGACTCGTCCTGCTCGCTGTAGTCTCCTCGCTCCGCTGGAAAAAAAACAAAAATAAAATAAAGATGAAAAAAGATAAAAACACTGATGATTCTTTTATTACTTATTAAGCTACATTGAAATTAAAATACTTGAATTATAACATGCAAGTTACAAACACATAAAAGAAATAAACATGTCAGTTTTTAAAACAGATATAAATATAGTGTGTTTCTGACCCTGCAGCATCAGAGCACAGAGTCGAGCTCTCAGGTGAGGAGGACACGGCAGGCGACCACGACGGACGTCCTGACGCACCTGCAGGTACATCTGATACCTGATATTACAGCAAATATTCAAATATTCAACACAAATAAACACAAACATGAATTACAAACGTTTACGTTGCTTAAACATTAAAAATCTATTTTCAGTTTATCATTTAAGATCTCAGTATAGCTTCATGTGTTTGAGGGTTAATGTCACAGATAAATTCAAAGATTTGTATAAAACTTATTTTGACTCATACAGCGTCCTAACAGCAGGTGAGCATCGTATCCTAACCCCTAATCCCTAACCCCTAACCCCTAATCCTTAACCCCTAATCCCTAACCCCTAACCCCTAACCCCATACCCCTAATCCCTAACCCCATACCCCAACCCCTAATCCCTAACCCCTAACCCCTAACCCCTAACCCCTAACTCCTAATCCCTAACCCCTAACCCTTAACCCCTGACCCTTTACCCCAATCCCTAACCCCGAACTCCTAACCCCTAACCCCTAACTCCTAATCCCTAATCCCTAACCCTGAACCCTGAACCCCGTCCACACTGAACCTGTTAAACCTGCACGCACTTCTGTTCCATCACATAAACCAACCATCAGCTGTGTGCTGGAGGTCAGACTGGAGACGTAACCACTCAAGTCAAAGATGGGTGAGTGCTTGTTATTTTCCTCCGTTTTTACTTTTTAAACAGAAAACACAGATTTTATGTTTCTTTAGTGGAGACGACAACATAGCTAACAACAAACAGGTCGTTATTAGCGAAGGTCATTCACCTCGATAAGGCTACTCCAGCTTTTTTTAGGTTTTTGTATTGAAATGAGGTCTCGTAGAGAAAACTCATAATTTCAGCTAAATGAATCAGCCGCTTCTTGTCCATGATGCTGTGTTCTACAACGTTTTCATCACGAGCAACAGGAAGTAAACAGAAACAGGGCGGCTGACAGAAGTTCATCTCAAAACGTTGCGCGGCATCGTGCTGCGTCCTTTACGGCCAATGAGGATGTTCCAATAGAAAACAAAGCAATCAAACAGGTTTTGTGGCTGTTGGGACACAGTGTTAAATCTCCGGCTGCACTCTTCTGAAATTCCTGTATGTGTTTCAGTGCCTCTCCATTTTTCTCCCTCAGACTTTTTTTTTTAATTAAACACTTTAATTTCTGCATTTATCTGCAGTAAAAAAAACCTCACATGCTTCTGTTCATTCATTACTTCATTACTTAATGTTTAGGTCCCGTCTGCCTTTACAGACCTACTGAGTGTTAGAACAAGAATGGAGTGAACGAGTGACTGAGTGAGTGAGTGAGTGACTGAGTGAGTGAGTGAGTGAGTGAGTGACTGAGTGACTGAGTGAGTGAGTGAGTGAGTGATGAAGTTCCTCATTGGCCGTTGCTCTTTCTAAATGAATGGATGAACAGGTTTCAGTCCCGTCATCATGGCGGTTACAGCGTTCAGTGAGTGAATCACAGGAAGGCTCCGCCCACTCTGAGGATGAATGATCACTGTTGGAACTGAAGCTGAAGGACTAAACATGTTCATGTGTGACGAACTGCATTCTTCTAACTGTATGTTTCTACTGTAATAAAAAGAGTTAAAGAAGGTATTTGAACAGTTTCTTACCGCGTTGTTTCCTCTTTCAGTTTGTTTGGATCTTCAACGTAAAACTTCACACCAAAGTAGAAAATATACGGTGGCCCGGCTGAGACAAAATAAATAAATAGAAATAGACATAAAACATTTAAAAAAGAAGAAAGACAAAAGTAAAGTTGTTACATTTATGACCAAACTGATCAATTTATTCAATCAATTATTAAATTAACTATTAACAATGAATATTAATTAAAGAGTAAATAAATGAGAAATATATCAACATAAAAGTCACAGTGAAGTAAATTATGCATAGAATTATGTAAATATAATCGTTAATGTTTGATAAACTCACGGAGGTCTCGGTGTTGTTGAAGAGCTTTTGAAGGATCCAACCAGTGCTGAAGCAAGAAAATTAAACTGAACCAACAGATTTCTATCATTTATCATATTTTCTAAATGATTCTAATAAAAAGTTAATTTTCCGTTTACCGTCTGCTGTTTGACGTCACAGAACCTCAAACCGAAGAACTCGACTTCGACCACGTTCAGGTGAGAGAACACCTGCTGCAAGATGGCCGCCGCCTTCGACGATTTCTGACCACAACAAAAACATCTTAACATCAGAAAACAAGAAGAAGAGAAACAGGAAGTTGATACTCACCTTTACGCCTTGCTCAGCCGTTAGCGTGATCTTCCTCTCATCCAATAGGAGGACCTCTCCATAAAAGTCCTCACGGTTACCACGGAAACAGGCCATCGTCACTGAAAACAGTGAAAGAGGAGATGGACCAAACAATCAGGACCGTCTGATGTGATGCGTCACTTCCTGTTAGTATCAACAGTTAATCATGTTGATTGATCACTAATCAATGAATCTTTTGTCTTCCCCTTCTGGCAGTGAGAGTAACGACAGAAACACTGTTGATCCATTCGGTCCGATAACACGATTCAATTATTTTATCTCCATTCAAGTTAGCATAGCGCTAACAGGAAGTTAGCTGCTCAGCTGGTGGAGGTCTCTACTGAGCATGCTCAGTAGAGACCTCCACCTTTAATGTATCAGACGTTTCAACACTGCAGGTTTAAAACAAAAGAAAAGACAAAGATGAAGAAACAAATCAAGAGGAAAACACTGACGGTTCATTTCTTTCTCTTCTGTTATTGATGAATCGATTATTGATGAATCGATTATTGATGAATCGATTCGTCATCGAGTGAATTAAAGAGTTTCAATCGTTGAACTTTGTTTTCTTTGAGTTTTGAAACGTTTCACATCCACAGTTTCTGTGTTTTTACTCGTCTGTGTTACATGTTGTATGTAAAGTTGAATTCTTCTGTGTGAGATGTGGTTCCCAACCTGGGGGTCCCGGCCCCCTGAGGGGCCGCGCCGTGGTTACAGAGATGGCAACAAAAATATTAATTTATGTAAAATCTGTCTTATAATTTCTGACTTTTCTCATATTTTTGCTTTTTCTAGTGAAATGCAGGAAACCTTCACCTCTAAAAACATTTTAAATTAAACAATGAAAAACTACATGAAACAGTTGCATCATGGGAACTGAAGTCCTCACCTGCTGCTTTCCGTCTTTCTTTATTTCTTTTCTTTTCTTCTTCTATGATTTTCCTTCTTCTCTCACTCGTTTCTGCGTCTTCTTCTTCTCTCTCTGTTGTTGTGTTGTGATGTTGCCATGGAGACCGACCTCTTTGCCCGCCCCCTCCTCTCTCTCTCTCATTTAAATGTTCAGTTTTAGTTTTTAATTCTTTATTTTTCTTTCACTAAAACAATCAGATTTAATTAAATAAATAATAAAAAAAACAAAGTAAAAATGTTTTTTAAACAAACAGAAAAGTGTTTTATAATAAAAACTTTATATACAGAACATCAGAATATCAATCCAGACTGTTCATGTCTGTTTTATATTTTAATATCAAATGATGAAAACATGAATAATTGCAGGAAAAGGACGAGTTGACAGTGAAACATGTTTTCTTGCTGGTTGGATCATGTGACCAGAACAAAGCGTCTTGTTGCTCCTCGTCTGATAAACATAAAGAAATCACTAAGATTGTCTTTTTATGTCTTTACTCTTCATAGTTGACACACAAACTCTAATAAATGTATTTCTGATCTAGTTGGTACTAAAAGTCTAACGAGAACATTTGATTTATTATTTATTGTATTTAACAGTTTACATGTCACCAGGTTATAGTTTAAAGCTAATTTACATCTGCGGTCAAAGAAACAACACAGAGTAAAAACAACATACAGAGTTGTACAAAAAGATGAAATATGAAACTACACAGTTTAACATCACAGCTGAGCAGCTTTAACAGACTGTAAGTTGGTTTTAAACACAGCAGTGAGACAGTCTGATCTATATAATAATAATAATATATAATAATCTGCTGCAGAAGATATTCTGGATCTAATAAAACTCACTGAGCGAGTGAACACAGAGTCACATAGTGGAGGACAAAACATTTAACATCTGAGAATAAACTAAAGTTCATCACACCTGTCTGATCTTCATCATCACACCTGCCTGATCTTCATCATCACACCTGTCTGATCTTCATCATCACACCCGTCTGATCTTCATCATCACACCTGTCTGATCTTCATCATCACACCTGTCTGATCTCCTTTCCTGAGGTTTTGGATCTGGTTCTTCATCCTGTCTCTCTCTGAATGACGTCTTTATCCTTCTCCTGTGTGTGTGTGATGGCGTGGTGTGTTGTCTGTCCTCCTGCCAGGTCTCCATGGTGATGGAGGTCACATGACTCAGGTCCTATTCTGTTGTGGTGGCACCTGGAAGCTGCTCTTCATCCTCCTCATCACATTCTTCATATATATTATAAATCCATTTCATAAAACATGTAGTTAAGAGCTCACAATCTGATTGGTTGATGATGAGGATGAAGTTAATCTGTACAAATAAAACTGACTTGACTTCAATCACTTGAAAATATATAAACTGTTTTTTAAATGTCAACAAAATGTATAAATTGTATAAAACATAAATGATACAAATATATAAAATACATTATAATAAAGGAACTGTACTGAAAATATCTACAGTATATATAAATTGTATACAGAATACATAAATGAAACATAAAATGTATTTTAAACATCTTACAAAATCTACAAAAACTGTGTTTTTAATATTTCTGTGATTCTTGATGAATAAAGATGAAAAGCTGACGGACACTTTGCAAACATTTTGTTTATTTCACAGTTCATCTAAAAAATGTTTCTTTTATTTTCACAGTTTATCAAAATGTTCACGTCAATGTAAAACATTTGATATGACATAAATACAAGATTGATAAATATAATTATGTTTAAATTCTTTTATTTTCAGTCACAGATTATCGTCTTTATAAAAACTGATGAGACATTTCATCCTGATTCTCAAAAACATAAATATTTTTTTTCTGATTCACATTTATATCTTTAAAGGTGCAATATGTAAGAGTTCATCCTCCACATGCTACGCTACGTTAGCGCCGTATCAACAGTGCATTATCAGAGCTCTGTTAGCTAGCAAACTAGGTAGCTAGGACTTTGACTAAGTATGGTAGCAACATCAATTCAGTGCTAATGTTGAGCTAACGTTGAGCTTGAACAAACCTAAACTAGAAGAGGAAGCGCTACTTCTTCTTCCTGTCATGTTGGACTGAGGCAGACTGGACGCTACAGTGACTCACTGTCACCTCTCGGGGTACAAAGTGGTATTACGGGACAGGACGGGCCAGGGCTAGCCAGTTAGCATGCTAACTTCAGTAGATATCTCTGCAATAAAATACACAAAGTAATGTCTAAACTGTTATTTCTTCACATTCTGTCGATCGGTTTAGTTCATCACTGAATGTTTTAAACTGAAATTCTTACAAAATTATACGTATTGCACCTTTAAAATAAAAGTCATGACAGGAAGTTCTGTCCACACCTTCACAATAAAATCCAGTAAGAATGCACAACACTATTTGTAATGAGGTATTTCAAAATAAAAGCCATTCCCACAAATTAAGTTCTTTGTAAACTTCAAAATAAAAGTCAAAGCTAAGAAATAACATTAGTAATTTTTCAAAATAAGAGCAGGTAAGAATAATCAATTTCCACAATCGATCAATAATGTTTCAGATCAAATTAGTTTTGTTATCAATAAGTTCTATGTGTAATTAATAAATATATTAACATAAATTAATGATACTCAATAGAAACTGATCATTAGACAAGTTACTGAGGCTCTGATTGGTCGATCTACTGCGACAAGTTACTGAGGCTCTGATTGGTCGATCTACTGCGACAAGTTACTGAAGCTCTGATTGGTCGATCTACTGCGACAAGTTACTGAGGCTCTGATTGGTCGATCTACTGCGACAAGTTACTGAGGCTCTGATTGGTCGATCTACTGCGACAAGTTACTGAGGCTCCGATTGGTGGAGAGAAACTTTCCCATGAAGCTTGGCACCTGCAGGCCGGTTGTCACGGAGATACCGCCACACCAAACCTGCAACAAAGTTTTACTGCTGTTAGTACTGCGACAAGAAGTACTGCAAAGTACTGCTCCAAACACTAGAGGAAATATAAACAGTAAAACTTACTACCTGGAGTACTAATACACAGAAGTATCACTTGATATATAGTATTTACTTTATATGTGTTTGTGTGTCGTAGTATTGGTTGTAGTGTTAGTAGTATTAGTGGTATTAGTAGTAGAATTAGTAGTATTAGTAGTATTAGCAGTAGTATTAGTAGTATTAGTAGTAGTATTAGTAGTATTAGCAGTAGTATTAGTAGTATTTGTAGTATTACTGCAGTGTTGTGTAGTACTGACAGTGAAGGCGGGGACGAGCGTCTGGCTGAACTTTGTTTTGAAAGAGTGAAGAAGACGAAGACGATCCACGTCGATGAAGGACAAATCACCTGAAACACATCAGATGAAAACAGTGACCCACCAACAGAAAGTTCCGGTCGCTCCTTACACTGAAAACATGACAGACATTAGCGTGAGATACTGTGACGAGCAGTTAAACTGGTAACAGACCAGTCAGCCAGCGTCGGAGCTGAAAGCAGTTAAACTGGTAACAGACCAGTCAGCGAGCGTTAGAGCTGACAGCAGTTAAACTGGTAACAGACCAGTCAGCGAGCGTCGGAGCTGAAAGCAGTTAAACTGGTAACAGACCAGTCAGCCAGCGTCGGAGCTGAAAGCAGTTAAACTGGTAACAGACCAGTCAGTGAGTGTTGGAGCTGAAAGCAGTTAAACTGGTAACAGACCAGTCAGCGAGCGTCGGAGCTGAAAACAGTTAAACTGGTAATAGACCAGTCAGCGAGCGTTGGAGCTGACAGCAGTTAAACTGGTAACAGACCAGTCAGCCAGCGTCGGAGCTGAAAGCAGTTAAACTGGTAACAGACCAGTCAGCGAGCGTTGGAGCTGAAAGCAGTTAAACTGGTAACAGACCAGTCAGTGAGTGTTGGAGCTGAAAGCAGTTAAACTGGTAACAGACCAGTCAGCCAGCGTCGGAGCTGAAAGCAGTTAAACTGGTAACAGACCAGTCAGCCAGCGTTGGAGCTGACAGCAGTTAAACTGGTAACAGACCAGTCAGCGAGCGTGTAACAGTAAAACGTGTTGACAGCATGTAAAATGGCCGCCGGCAGGAAGACGAGTCAGAGCTGCGACAGTCGGCAGCAGCAAAGCAGTGAAAAGTGTAAAAATAAAAATAAATCAGGATGTCAGACTGTGCAATAAACAGGAAAAAACTAATAAAAATAATAATAATAATAATATTTTCTTCGTACCGTTGTCATAGTTACAGTAGATTCCGATTCGCTGAGGCAACGGCCAATCCAGCGCCTTGGCTCGGTTGTTGTGCTTTGCAGCGAGCGAGCTCTGAAGCCATTGGCTGGCGTGGAGACACCACGAGCCAGCGTTCTTCCCTAATTGGTCGAAGCGGCCCAGGCTGGCCCGGTAGGCCACGCCCACACTGAATGACTTCCAGTCAGCCAGGGGGCGGAGCTCCCAGTAGTGACAGCCGCCACTCATTTCCTGGTCGCCTAGGAGACAAAAAAATAAATAAAAATACATTTTAAAAAAATGTTTCAAGGAGAAAATATATTTTACAACAAAATATTACTTCATTTAAATCAAATATTTCCAAAATAAAAGCCAGAGGAAACTGCTGCAGACTTCAAAATAAAAGTCTGCCATTTCTATGGAGCAATGGGACTTCCTGTTACAACTGTCAAAATAAAATCCAGTGATAAAAAATAGCATAGATCTTTTTCAGTATAAATACTGCGTGTATACAGTATAAATACTGCGTATATATATACAGTATATATATACAGTATATATACAGTATATATACGCAGTATTTATACTGTATATATACAGTATATATATACTGTACATACGCAGTATATATATACAGTATATATACAGTATATATATACTGTATATATACTGTATATATATACTGCGTATGTACAGTATATATACAGTATATATACAGTATATATATGTATATGTATGTGTATTAGTACCCAGCACTGTGTACGACTCTCCAGCGAATCGGTCGCGTCCTGCTCGACTTCCTGCGGTCTTATTGGGTGACGGTGTGGCGCTTCTACTGCTAACAAATAATGAAAACAACACATCAAAGGTCAAAGGTCAAAGAGAGAAACAAAGAACCTGCCAGAGGACAAACGACGAGGTGAAACAGCCAATGAGGTCGAGCCACAGTGACGGGATGAAACGACAGCTGATATTTATTATTATTATTATTATTATTGTCTCATCAAATAAAAACACAAAGTCTTTGTTTTCTTTATTTTCTAAATATTATGAACCTGAACGAGAAAACAACAAACTATAAAAACTATAAACATGAAGATCTGACAACTTTATTAAAAATCATCAAAAAAACGCTGACGTGATGTGAACAGTGATGTCAGCAGTGATGTCAGCAGTGATGTCAGCAGTGATGTCAGCAGTGATGTCACTGGCTGCATGAAGCAGGAAATGGATGAGGAAAGTGATTGGTGACACAGTAGTTGCTAGGCAACCAGGCAGTGACGACTGTTTCTACCTGAGAGTCTCGAGGAGGACGCAGTACGGAGACAGCAGAGGGACAAAAGGTCAAAACACACAGCAGAAAGAAAATGAGAATAAACAATCATCAGACGTCGCTATGCTAGTCAGTTCAGTCTCTGCCATTTAGCAGCTTTGCTGGAGCTTTTGATTGTATGACATGATCTTCCTCAGCAGTCATGTTCAGAGGAAGTCCTTCGTTTCATTTAAACACCTGATGACATCATCTGTGACACGTTTCCTCACCTGCTTTTATTCTCTTTGCCCTTCAGTCGGGGGTCATGACCTTTGACCCCCTGTGGCTCCCAGGTCACCGTGTCGCCCTGCACCTTCAGCTCCGGGTGAGCCGTCGCCGCATCGAAGCCAAAGTTATACGCTGGAATAAAACATGAAGAAGAATTCAGAATTTATGATTGGTTGTTTATACAGCAGTCACATGACACACATAATCAATAATAACATCACATGACACACATAATCAATAATAACATCACATGACACACATAATCAATAATAACATCACATGACTTACACACATAATCAATAATTACATCACATGACTTACACACATAATCAATAATAACATCACATGACTCACACACATAATCAATAATAACATCACATGACTTACACACATAATCAATAATTACATCACATGACTTACACATATAATCAATAATTACATCACATGACTTACACACATAATCAATAATAACATCACATGACACACATAATCAATAATAACATCACATGACTCACACACATAATCAATAATAACATCACATGACACACATAATCAATAATAACATCACATGACTTACACACATAATCAATAATAACATCACATGACTTACACACATAATCAATAATAACATCACATGACTTACACACATAATCAATAATTACATCACATGACTTACACATATAATCAATAATTACATCACATGACTTACACACATAATCAATAATAACATCACATGACTTACGCACATAATCAATAATTACATCACATGACTTACACACATAATCAATATTGATTTGTATTGATATGTATTGATTTGTATTGATATGTATTGATTAGTATTGATATGTATTGATTAGTATTGATTAGTATTGATATGTATTGATTAGTATTGATATGTATTGATTAGTATTGATTAGTATTGATATGTATTGATTTATATTGATTAGTATTGATTAGTATTGATATGTATTGATTAGTATTGATTAGTATTGATATGTATTGATTAGTATTGATATGTATTGATTAGTATTGATATGTATTGATTAGTATTAATATGTATTGATATGTATTGATTTGTATTGTTAGTTATATTTACTTTTATGAACGATCTACTAAATAAACAATAAACAACATTCACTCGTTTGTTTACCTATGGTTTCTATGGCGACAGGCTCAGAGAACTCGCCGGCGGCGGCTTTGTTTCTCGCTCGAACACGAACGACGACGAAGCGAGAATCAAACTTCAGACCTGAAACACAAAAACAGACTTTATATTTTATTATTTCAATAAATTACAATAAAAAATAAAATAAATTAAATTAACGATTTTATCTCATAAATAAAAAACAGATTCAAACTGAAGAAGCCACAGAGAACACCTGCTTCACAGTGACCTTTGACCTCTCACCTGTGACAGTGACCTTTGACCTCTCACCTGTGACAGTGACCTTTGACCTCTCACCTGTGACGGTGACCTTTTACCTCTCACCTGTGACATGACCTTTGACCTCTCCCCTGTGACATGACCTTTGACCTCTCACCTGTGACGGTGACCTGTGTCTCTCGGATGTCGTGGATTTTTTCCCAGCATGCCTCTCCTGCAGCTCTCAGCGAGCTGTCCTTGTTTGTTTTTCGGTATTCGAGTTCGTAGCGTTCGATTCGCCCGCCGCCGCCACCGCCGCCGCCGCCGCCGCTGCCACTGTCACCGTCGACAATAACCTCACTGGACGGTTGCCAGGCAACTGTGACAGCGTTGTCACGGACGACACAGCTGGAGGCGTCGATCTCTGGAGCTCTGGGAACTGTGAAAAACATACACCTCAAATCAAGGTACACTTACTCGTACCTTACCATCAATAATTTGTTCAGGAGCTTTTGACTGTGTCACATGGTCCTCCTCAGCAGATGGAGTTAACTCAGTTGCCATGGAAACTGTAGATCTTTGAACTTTCCTTAATTCTGAGAACATTTGGACTAAAAGACACTAAACAAGAGTCTGGAAAGACCATGGAGTCGAAAGCTCTGGAACAACAGAGTAAGTGGACCTTGAGTTCAGATTCTTTGACAAATTTAAAACAAAAGGAGAAGAAGAAGAGTGACGAGATGAAAAACAATGAAAACATAAAAACAAACACGTTAAAGAATAAAATAAAAAAAAAATAACAAAATGTTAAAAAGTAAACAAACATTTTATAAACAACAACAAAACAAACACGTTAAAAACAAACAAACAATCAGAAAACTTTAATAAACACCTGAAGACGACTCACCTGGCAGGAAGTGAAGTCGCTGAAGCCCCGCCCTCTCCACGCTGAAGTCGACGGTAAACTGCGACATGTTCTCCGACACCGCCGGACGAGTCGTCAGCCGGAACGCCGGCGCCATGGTTACCCTGGTAACAAGGGGGGGCGGGAAGTCCAGCGGGTGGGCGGGGTTGAAGTGTTAATTCCAGGGGGCGGAGTTAGGAATGTTAAAGGGGCGGGGTTTATAACTGTTAACTTTTTATTTGTTAGTTTAAATTTGTGTTAATGTTTCAAAATAAATCAACAAAAAATAAAAATAAAAATAAAAATAAAAATAAAAATATGATCAAATGATAAAATACAAAAACAGAAAGAAAAATAAATAAAATATAAAGACAAACATGTGACGTCATTAATACAAATAAAAACAACAAAGAATGAAAAACAGAAAAAAAACATTAAAAACATGAAAATGTGAAAAAACTCAACAGTGAATTATTGAATAAATAATAATCAATAAATAAAAACAAACCTTTCTTTGATTTGTTTTGCAGCCTGAAAGAAAAGATTGAAAGGAAATAAAAACATGTTAATGTTTAGTTAAACTGGAACTGATCACTTTCATTGATTTATTGATGATTTTCACATCCGTTTTAACCTTCAGGAATTCTTCTTCGTTGGTGATGTTCAGTGTTTGATTTGCGAACTCGAGCAGTTCTTCACACGACAGCAGAGCGAACTTTCCCTCCGACAGCTGCTTCTGCAAAACAACAAACGACTCAGAAACACAAACAAACTGGAACATTTATCAGAAAACGATCAATAACTGACAGGAACGACGTCACAAAGTATTTGGACATAAAAATGTTTTAAACAGTTTAAAAGATTTATTTGTTTATTGTTTGTATGTTTACAGAATATTAAATTCTCTACCTGGAGCTCCGCCTCCTTCCTCTGCTTCTCCTCTTTGATGGCGCCGCGAAGCTCCACCCCCTTCTCCTCGAGGGCGGAGCTTAGTCGTTCAAGCTCCGCCTCCAGCTCTGATGTCACCTTCCATGACTCCTCCTGATTGGACAGGCAGAGTTTATTTAAATTATTTTTAATTGTCGCCCCTCCCCCTCTCTAAGCCCCTCCCACCTCCGTTCCCTCTCAGCCTATCAGCTGCTGACCTGCAGTCCCGTTAGCGTGGTGTCAACTGTTTCCAGGAAGGTTTGGAGCTCTTCGTTCTTATTGGCTAACGTGCTGATGATCCTGCGCAGAGCTTCCTGTTTACCACAACAACAATAAAATGTTTATAAACAGAAAAAAATGAATTAAAACTAATTTTACAGACACATCGATTAAAAAACGTGAAACAAAACACACGTTTTTAGTCAAGAACAAACTGCGTCCAGTTTCTGATCCGTTCTGTTGGATCTCAGGCCGACAGGACGAAGTGTTTGACCAGTTCAATCATTTACAGGTTGACATTTGATTCCTACAAGAAACTCATCAATCAGCTCGGTACAGTCAGATGTTCTCATCTGTTCATAAAACCACCACAGCCGACGCTGCAGGGCGCTTTATTATCATTAATATCTCCACTGACAATAACTCAGATGACCTCGGAGGGCTGATGGTCTTTCTGCTCCGCCATCACTAATCTGAGCCATCGCCCAGTAATAATAATAATAATAATAATAATAATAATAATAATAATAATAATAATAATAATAATAACCATCAATAGATTCTGATGACCTGGAAATACACTTCAACTGTAAAACACTTCATGACTGATTATAGTCCTGCTGACAGCAAGCAGCACAGAAAACCCTCTAATATCTAATACTGCACTCATCAATACACCTGATTACCATCACTCATCAATACACCCGATTACCATCGATCATCAATACACCCGATTACCATTGATCATCAATACACCCGATTACCATTGATCATCAATACACCCGATTACCATTGATCATCAATACACCCGATTACCATTGATCATCAATACACCCGATTACCATTGATCATCAATACACCCGATTACCATCGATCATCAATACACCCGATTACCATTGATCATCAGGCCTGTTACAGTTCTGGACATGAACGAGTCGTCGCGTCTCTTCTGTGGGAAACCGGAAACAGAAATATTCACCTTGAAACCTTGGAAACATCACCATGGCAACAGATGAAACGCAGGAACGTTTTCAACGTGGCCATAAATCTGGTGAATATTTGGCAAATCAAATCAAAGCTCCGTCACTTCCTGCAATAAACCAGCTGATCCATTAACTCATCAACCTGCCCGAAACTCACAATCAATAAAAAAATATATTAGTCAATATCTAATATCTATATCTAACAACTAATCACTCGGTCCAGACGATCAATCAGAGCAATAAGGACCAAACTTTACCACCAAGTTACCGATCAATCTCATTAATCAATATACGAAAATCATGGCCACAGGTTATAAACATCCATGATCGATCCAGACCGAACCGGGTTAAAGGCCTCCGGTAACACGCAGAGTATCTAACATCATGTATGTAATAACACACCCTCAACATTCGCGCCAAACCTCTGCTCACTACTGCAACATCCAGTCTGTACCAGGGCCACGGTGGGGCTCCCCCCCCCTGCCCCCCCGGGACAGAACAAACAACCAACCCAGCATCTAACGGGTCCGCAGTGACGTCAGCAGACGGTTACCTGATGTTTAAGGTGAGCAGCTAATTAGCATCTCGCTGCTAACTGATGGTGAATGTTTCAAGCTGCGGGTGTTTAAAGGAGGAAGGTTTCAGGCTTCATATTGTAATTTAATTTAACAAATGAGCTTTGAATGTTTTATATCTTCTAAGATTTTATTTAAACATTGAATGTTGAATGTTGGGCAAAAGTTCCTTGTTGTGTTTTACCGGATAAACAAAGTTTTATTTGTCTTCCGGTGTTTTATTTGCTGATCTGGAACCGAACCGACAGTTCTGAGATCCTCAAACATGTCAATAAAGTTTGTTTGAATGAACAGCTGATCCTCGCTGATGCTAACAGCTAGCAGCTAGCTAACCCTCTCTCTGTGTGCTCTGAGAGTCTCCTGCCCTCGGCACACTGATCAGATGTGATTATTGATCATCGATCGATCAGGTTCAGATTCTTACCTTCTGAGTGTCCATCACCTGAGAGAGAGAGACACAGAGACAGAGAGAGAGAGAGAGAGAGCGAGAGAGGGAGGGGGGGACGGAGACACCGATAGGAAGTGTCTATGTGACACTATGACTTCCTGTGTGGAGTGTCAAAATAAGAGTCTGAATCTTTGCGATGTTTTCCTGATTAATAATAATCAATAATAAAAAACAATAATCTTATTTCATAAATAAAGACAAAGTGTTCAGATGATATTAAAACATGAAAAACAGATAAAGCACATATCCAACAACGTTATTGATTCATTCTAATCATTTTAGACAGTTTCTATAAAGCTTTGACTTGTTTTGGACATTAATGTAGAAAAGTTGTTCTTACATGCTAATAATAACTCTCCATCTATTAATAACAGCTCTATTAATTAAACTATGATGTAAAACGACTGAGAGGAAGCTGCCCGATGTCTCCTCACCTCTTCCTCTTCCTCTTCATCACGCAGCTTTAAACCAATCATATTACAACGAGCACACTGACAGATATTCCTGTCGCAGAGCAAGAGATGATCATTAGCCGGCGAGCACACGACTCTGCTCTTCTTTTAAAAGACTTGATATCATTCATGTGTTCTTGAAACTTTACCTGAATGTAAACAAATGTGAATTATTGATTATTAAAAGACTTGATTGGTTGGTCGATCAGTTTCAAACATACAGTCACATACTTTATCAATAAAGATCAAAAACTACACGTACTTTAACTTTTAGTCTGAAATGTGACCAGTTTCTTTAAAAGGAGTTTAAATAAACACAGCAGAGCGTTGACTAGTGCTGCTCTGCTGCATATTAATGATAAAACAATCAAAGACATAAAGCAGCAGAGAATCATAAACACATATGAGAAGGAGGCCTCAGGTTCAGTAATAACATTGATTAGGTGAGTCAATCATTCAGCAGTTTTATTTAGTGATCAGTAACAGTTTGTTACAGTTTGTCTGTTATTTAACTTTCAGCGTCTGTTCTTCTTCTGACGGAACCGACTCACCTGTTTAACAAAATAAAAGCCGTCGGAGGAATCGCAGGTGTTGCGGCTCCCCTGCTGGACAGGTGACGTAACTGACTCTCCGGCTATGAAGAACTTTATTCTGAAAGAGTTTGCACTCGGCAGGTCAGGTCTTTCTTTGTTAAATTTAGAAATGATTTTACTTTGAAATGAGCGTTGTGTGATTCTCTCACTGAGAATCTGGGAATATATAAACAGCTATAAACTGTGGAAGACGATGAAGATGAAGATCTGCAGGTTTATGTTGATAATATTATCTGTAACTTACTGACTGTCTTTAAGATCAACACAACATATATAAACCAGTATTTCATAATTAATCTCATTATATTCTAAGTTTTACATTCATGATGCAAATTTACTAAAATAAAACCAGTAAAAGGAGACAAATATTCAGACAATAACTGTTAAAGCTGTGAGACTCTTTTTATATTCAACTATATTTATATTCAACTATATTTATATTTATTCATATTTATATTAATTCATATTTATATTCAACTATATTTATATTCAACTATATTTATATTAATTCATATTTATATTCATCTATATTTCATGTTTACACTAAAATTACAAACTTTTTTTAATTTATTTTTCTTTAATTTACTTGTTTATCTTTTATTTTAGCTATTTGTGTTTGTTTATATTTCTGTTTAATCTGATATCTTATTGTTTAATTATATCTTTGTATTATTATAAGAACTAATAGAGGTAAAAACAATTGTTTTTATTGATTTCTGATCAGTTACAGATAAAGTTGATCATATACAAACTAAATGTTCCAACAAAATAAAAGCCTCCATGGAATCTAGCTGACTTTCAGAATAAAAGCTTCAAAGGAAACAAAGAGGCCTTCAAAATAAACTGTTTTTTTCTTTTATTTAATAATACGTGAGCTGATTCAATTGTAGACAATCGATCAATCAATAAATCAAAGGTTTGGTTGATAATCTGAGCTGAACGAGGAATCGGAGGTGTTGCGGCTCCTCTGCTGGACAGGTGACGTCACTGAAGCTCCGATCTCAACTTCCTGTCTCAGCAAAAATCCCACAATCATTGATCAGTTAGTTAGTTTACAACTACGCACTTTTATTGATTCACTAAACTCACCACAGTCACAACAACACGACACCAGCTGCAGCGTCAGTCATTGATTATATCGTCTCCCTGGATATAAAACAGTGTTGTGCTGCTGTCTTCATTGATCTCTCAAAAGCATCGATACTGTCAATCACCAGCATCGCTACTGTCAATCACCAGCATCGATACTGTCAATCACCAGCATCGCTACTGTCAATCACCAGATGCTGCTGATCAATCAAACCCTCTTCCATCAGAGACGGGGTTCCACAGGGGTCTGTCCTCGGTCCACTGCTGTTTACATTATACATAAATAACAGAATTCCTCATAATCAATACATCAATGTCCATTTTTTGCAGATGATACGGTTTTATATGCCCCCCCCCCCCCCAGCTCAGACCCCGACTCGTCTCCAGTCTGATGGTTTCCAGTTATGACTCAAACTGGTTTTAAATGGAGCCATGAACCTCCAACCGCAGCCTCACAGGTTTACTGTCCTCCCTCACCGTGAATCAGGACCCGCGTCTCCTCCGCAGGACGCCAGTCAGGTGAGGAACCAGGTCATTATTCGGTGAGATACTTGGACGTCCTCCGTGTCCGTTAGAGATCCGGTCCCGGACCCCGGACCATCAAGTCCATCAACAGTCACTCTCATTTCATCTCTTGACCCAAACTTGACACTTTAACTATAAACTTTATTCAGCGGAGGCCACGTCTGAGCAGTAACACCCTAACCCCTAACCCTAACCCTGGTCCTGGTCCTGGTGCTGGTCCTGGTCCTGGTGCTGGTGCTGGTGCTGGGTGATAATGGGCTCATGGGTTAATTTGCATCTTTTCTCCTTTCTGTGTGTTTTTTGCAACCTGTGGACTGTTTGTTTGTTTTAATGCTTAAAGTTATTCTTTTTACTGAGATAACGAAGCTGCCTGATAATTAAACAAACCTTCATATGAAGCCTCGTTACACACATACAAATCACCTGAAAATGATTCAATCCAATAAGCATTCAGGTTTATATGGTTTGGAGCTAGAAATAATAATAAGTGAGCAGTGTAGTTCTGGTTCTCATTTCTCTTCCTCTGATAAAGTATCTGGATTTTATTGGTGTCAGGTGATCCTCGTCTGCTGGATTTGACTTTAAAACTACAAAATTTTCATATGAATTTACGAAACTCAAAACTCTTTTTTAACTTTATCATTTAGTGATAAGCAGCTGTTGAGACGGAGCAGCACGTATTTTAGAAGTGGACAGTTTCATCTTAATGTATATCGTCTGGTGATGAAGAGGAGTGGTCTCCATCTGTTAAACCCTGTCCCCTCCCATCTATACATGATCCACTACCAGGACTCTTCTACAGAGCTAAACCTGTTCATGAAGGCTTTCAGGTTCATATCAGTTCTATTTGCTGACCTGTTAAAGTCGTCTCTGAACAGTATTAACCAGCCAACCAGTATGTTCTCTTCAGAATAAAACTTCCTGTGTCGTCTCCATCAACATCGGCCTCCATGACGACTAGATCTTTACATTTAATACTTGGCACATAAAGCAAACAGGACGTCTCCATTCAACCTGTTTATAAGGCAGCCGCTCACTTCTCATGTCTTTTATTTTGGTAGGGATGATGAGGCTGACATCAGCGGGTCTCAGAGCAGAGTCGGTATTATGGACATGATGGCGAGCGACAGGAAACTCTTCTTCATAACACAAGCTGCTCTGCGTCCCGTTGTAGTTGTGATCGTTAGCATCGTTACCTCTCGGCTACTTTTTACCTCTCGGCTACTTTTTTACCTCTCGGCTACTTTTTACCTCTCGGCTACTTTTTAACCTCTCGGCTACTTTTTTACCTCTCGGCTACTTTTTAACCTCTCGGCTACTTTTTTACCTCTCGGCTACTTTTTAACCTCTCGGCTACTTTTTAACCTCTCGGCTACTTTTTTACCTCTCGGCTACTTTTTTACCTCTCGGCTACTTTTTACCTCTCCGCTAGGTTCACTCGGTCTTTTTTTAACAGACTTCTGCACTTTTTGTGCTACAAGTTCAGTTTCACGCCAGTAACAGTTCAGTGCAGAGAACTCGACGATGTTTTGACTTTTCACGCCGCCATCAATCAGTTTTACTGTCGTTCTGCATTCATCTTCATCTTCTTCATCCTGTGACATCACCAGTCTTCTTCTTCTCTTCTGTTGGTTTTAAAGCTGAACTCAGTCGGGAGTTTGAGACCAACGACAGACTGGGAATAATCTCCCAGCTTTTGTTGTTAAACTGGGTGGAAACCATTATAGAGTTTAGAATAAAACCTGCATTACAGAACAATCCCGAGTCTTTGCAGCCGCTTCATACTGGTGCAGCCTCATACTGGTGCAGCCTCATACTGGTGCGGCTTCATCCTGGTGCGGCTTCATACTGGTGCAGCCTCATACTGGTGCAGCTTCATACTGGTGCAGCCTCATACTGGTGCGGCTTCATACTGGTGCGGCTTCATACTGGTGCAGCCTCATACTGGTGCAGCCTCATACTGGTGCGGCTTCATACTGGTGCGGCCTCATACTGGTGCGGCTTCATACTGGTGCGGCTTCATACTGGTGCAGCCTCATACTGGTGCGGCTTCATACTGGTGCGGCTTCATACTGGTGCAGCCTCATACTGGTGCAGCCTCATACTGGTGCAGCCTCATACTGGTGCGGCTTCATACTGGTGCGGCGTCCATGACGACGTGTTGGGGGTGCAGGTTCGTTAGCAGCCGTTGCTTCAGTAGATGTGACGTCTGATTGACCAGAAACACCTGAACACACGTTCACTTCAACACAAACAGCGACGGGACAAAACGATGAGATTCTACAATTAAGTCAGAATATTAAAACAATATAAATTAATATTTTGAGGTAAAACTCAATCAGGAAAGAAAATGTTTATTCTGAGGAGAAAGAGGGAACGTCGTCACATTTAAAGGGTAAAGTTGATGTTTTATTCTCTTTATTTCACATGTTGAAAACTTATTTCTCACAATATTTCTGTTGTTTATGTTTATGTTGTTTATGTTTATTGTTTATGTTTAGTGGATGTGATGCAGCAGCAGCTTGTGTTCACATGAAAACCTTCATCATCCAGGTTTTTGTCCCTTCAGAGCCTCCGTACGGCTCTGATGTAACCGGAGAAACAAGAAGCAGCAGCCACGTTTGCACCTAAAATGTTTAGCTTTATTGTTCGTTATCTGTTTAACATTTCGACTCGTTTTCCTTCAGCTTCAACAGAGAAACAGTGAAAACCAACTGAACAAGAAAAGTTACAGCCGTGAATAAAACTGTGGAAACTTTTTGGCAAAAAAAAAAAATCACTTTTCTTTTTAAATTATGTGCTTTTAAAGTTAAAAGGTTTAAGGTTTTACAGCAATAACTTACGTTTTACAGTGTTATTTGTTTCCAAGGCGATACAGAGCGGGAAAGTTTCCGCCGGCGGACGACAAACAGAACGACTCGAACTCACGAACGAGTTTCAGTCGGCCGGCGGGAAACTTTCCTCCCCGGAATAAAAGCAGGTTGTGAGTCTGGAGGTCGGTTCAGGAACAGATTTCTGTCTTCAACGCACGAAACAAACGATTCGATTTAATCGTTTAATTAAGTTTTAGATTCCTGAACGCAGCCGAATCCAAACATACTCTGAATATTCCCGCTTTAATTTGTCTGGAGGAAACTTCTCTGATTGGTAGAAGCGACGGATCGAAGGATCGACGATCGTTTGAAACGTTTGAAACGTTTGAAGACAAAAATCTGTTTGGAACCGAAAACCTTCAAATAAGAAAAACTTCCAACAGAGCAGAAGGAGCTCAGACGCTACAGCTAGCAGAAACATCGTTATCATCATCATCATCATCATCATCGTCGTCATTATGTCACCATGGTAACTGTCATTGTTAAGGTAGGGGGCGGGGCCATGCAGGGACAAAGGCAGAGAGGGGCGGAGCTAAGCGCTACACATCATTTTAGTGGTATAAAAACATAAAAAGTTCATTTGTAAAGTTTTTTCTCGTCGATTAAAGAAGCTTGACTGACAGGTGAGAGGAGCCAATGACGGGAGGAGGGGAGGTGGGGGGGCGGGGCTAGCACTTAAATACAGACTCACTTCCTGTACAGTTCAGTTCACAAACACTTTGACGTTTCTCCTCCGTATTTACACGACTGTCTCAGCTTTGGCCGCCGTTTTGTGTCCCGTTTCTTTTCACACTGACGTCACGATGTACGAGCCGCGTTCACCGCCGCCGCCGCCGCCGCTACCGCCACCTTCTCCACCTTTCGGCTCCCGTTTCTTGGTGACGGGGGTGGGGATGAGTGAGGGCCGTGTGGGCGTGGTGGATGATGACGTGGTGGTGGTGGACGTGGCCGTGACGTCGGTGCTGCTCTTCCTGGGGCTCGGCGTGTAGTTGAAGGGGCTGACTCGGGCCGCCACGGCGCCGCTGCGCTGCTGACTGCGCTGCTGTTGTTGTTGTTGTTGTTGTTGGCGTTCAGGCGGCGGCGGCGGCGGCAGCTTGTCGTCGAGGCTCTCGCAGCTCCGGCGCAGGTTGAGGTTGGAGGAGGAGGAAGAGGAGGAGGAGGAGGGGATCTTGCTGGGGGCGGGGCTGTCGATGACGGGCGGGGCGTTGGCGGCGGTGGGAGAGCGAGCTGAACAGGAAGAGGAGGAACGCGGGTTGTTGACGGGACAGTCCTCCAGACGCACCCACACGTCCTCCGGTTGGTCGCCGCCGCTCCTGGCGGCCGACGAGTCGCCGCCGCTCTTCGCCTTCCTCCATGTTCCCTTCGACCTGGCGGCGCTCTCCTCCTCGCTCCGCCCCTTCTCGCTGGACTCCGACGAGGCCGACAGCACCGAGGACGAGCTTCCTGTCCGCTTCCACGTCCCGACGCGTGGTAACGACGTCGAGTGTTTGCCGCCGTTTCCTCCGCCGCCGCCACCGCCGTTCTCCCGCTTCCACGTGCCGGTGCGACTGAAGCGTGACGACGTCGCTTCCTGTGGGCGTGACGGGCTCTCGGAGTGCGAGCGGTTGACGTCGTGTCTCCTCGTCGTCGCCGGCAGCGGCGTGTCCGGGCTGGACGGAGACTCGAGCGCCGCCGCCGCCGCCGACTCCTCCAGCTTCCTCTTCAGCGTCGGACTCGGCGCTTCTTTGATGAAGGTCGACTGACGGACGAGCGTCGGCTTCTCAGGCTCCGCCTTCTGCTTCTTGGCCGCCGTGGAGCCGCCGACCCTCGACGCGGACTCGCTCCTCGGGATGCCGCCGCCGCCGCTCCTCGCCGCCGCGGCGCTCTGTTTGGCCGGTCTGGAGGCCGACGATGACGACGCGCTCCCCGGAGACGCCGTGCGGGGCAGCTGCGACAGCTTTCCTCCTTTCTGATTGGCCGCCGATGAAGAGCGAGACGGCGTGGAGTCCCGTGACGACCCGCCTCTGTCGGCGCCGTCGCCGCTTCCCGGAGCTTTCGCCACGGCCGCCGCTCTGGGTTTGCTCCGCCCCCTGGCTGCGGGCTCCGCCCTCGGCTTCCCGGTGATCAGACTCCTGTAAACCTTCTTCCCGCCTCGCAGCGCCTTCGTCTCCTCCTCTTCGTCGTCCTTCTTCTTCTTGGCCTCCAGCGTGCTGCGTTCTCCCGGCTTCAGGATCCTCGCTCCTCGCTTCGCCTCCTCCTTCTCCTCCGCTTCTTCTTCTTCTTCTGCGTTGTTGTTCGGCGCCGGCAGGCGGAACGGCGAGCCGACGGATTTGAGGGACAGAACCGAGTCCGAGTCTGATGAGGGTTGGCGGGACAGAGACGAGGCGGCGGCGGCGGCGGCGGCGTTGAGGCTGCTGACGATGGAGTTGGCGCCTTCTTGGATGGCCTTCCAATCAAACGACTCGGAGTCGGGGGAGGCGGGGCTTCTCGGCGCCTCTGAAGGCTCCTCTTCAGCCAGAATGCCTTCATCTATTTTGGGAACAGGAAGCTGCGTGGCGGCGGCGGCGGGGACGGCGGCGGCGGAGGCTTTCTTCTTCTTCTTGGGCATGGCGGAGCTGATGCACTCCTGCAGCAGGTCGTCCTCCGAGTCGATGCTCAGCGAGCTGAGCGACGAGTTCCTGGAGAAGCAGACGGGCGTGTCCTCCACGTGGAACGCTTTGGGGGCGTAGCCGCTGGCTGCGGGGGGGCGGGGCTTCGACTCCGCCTGTGGCGGCGGCGGCGGAGGAGGAGGAGACTTGGCTGCAGCTTTGCCTCCATCTTGTTTCTCCGGCGGCGGCGGCGGAGCGAACTCCTTGTTGTTGTTCTCCTGGTCGATGTCGCTCAGCGAGCTGAGGGACGAGTTCCTGGAGAAGCAGACGGGCGTGTCCTCGATGGCGAACTTCTGCTTCTCGTCCGGCGCCGGCGGGTTCGTCGCCAGTTTGGTTCGAGGGAAAACCGCCGCCGTCTGCTGTTTCCTCTTCCTGCCTTCTTCTTCTTTTGTTTTCTTTTCCTCTTCGTCCTTCTCGACTCCGCCGTCGTCTTCGTCGAAGTCGAGCGAGCTCAGCGAGTCGTTGCGTGAGAAGCAGCACGGCGTGCCCTCGATGGGCGTGTAGTGTCGCGGCGAGTCGAAGGCGAACCCCGGCTTCGCTTTGGCGGCCGTCGCCGCGGCGACGCTGTACGCCGCCCGCTGGGGCATCGGCTTCACCGGCGACGTCGGCTTCTTCTTCTGCTGCTGCGGGCCGAGAGGAGGCGGGACCGGAGGAGGGAGGGGAGGCGGGAGGGGCGGGGTTTGGAGGTGCTCGCCGTTGGCCGCCGCCGCTCTGACGGGCTTCCTGGGTTTAGCTTTGGGCATGGCGGCACTGATGCACTCGGCGAGGATGTCGTCGCCGTTCTCGCCCTCAGGAAGTCCTGCCCGCCTCCTCTGGGAGGAAGTGGGCGGGGCTACGGGTATGACCGCCGCTGCCTCCTCATTGGGCGGAGAGTCGATGGTGAGGTCGCTGAGCGAGGTGGCGGTGGAGAAGTTCAGCGGCGTTCCCTCCACGCAGTAGACTCTCGGCACCTCCTCCGGCGGCGGCGGCACGTCCTTCCTCTGCTGTGATTGGCCGCGGCTCTGAGGCGGGAAGAGCTTGTAGACGGGAAGCTGGCTGGGTTTCCGTGGCGCCGCTTGTTGCTGTTTCTTTGGTTTCCGTGACGACTTGGGCATGGCCATGTCGATGCACGCCGCCAGGATCTCGATGTCGTCGTCGTCGTCGGATTCGTCGAGGATCTGTTTGGCCTCCTCCTCCTTCCTCTCCTCGCCGCCTCCTTCCTCCTCCTCTTTCTTCTTCATCATCTCTGCCGCGATGTACGGCTCGTCCAGACTGAGCGCGCTCAGACTGGAGGCGCGGGAGAAGCCGTGCGGCGTGCTCTCGGTGGCGAAGTGCAGCAGGACGTCGGCGCTGCTCTCCTCCTCGTCCTTCTTCTTCGCCTTTTCCTCCTCTTTCGTCTTCTGAGTCGGCGGAGGGAGCGGCGGCGTCTTGGCGCGGCTCGGCGGCATGGTCTGTCCCGGGCTGTCGGGCAGGTCGCTGGGGCTGACCACGCCGCTCGGCACGCCGCTGCACGGCTCGCTGGAGCGCACGGAGCTGGCGATGGAGGAGGTGGAGAAGCTGTCGAGGGAGCTGACGGACGTGCAGCGGCTGAACATCAGCGGCGTCTCCTGAGCGTACGGCTGCTCCGGAGGACTTTTAGGAGTCCTGGCGCCCGACGAGGTCACGTGATGGTGGTGATGGTGGTGGGTGTGGCCGTGATGGTGGTGGTGACCTCGCCTTCCGCGTGTGGAGGGAACGGCGGCGGCGGCGGCGGTCGCCGTCTGGCTCTCCGCCTCCTTCTGCTGCCGCTGCTGCTGCTGCTCGTGCGCGTCCTTCTCGCTCACAGGAAGTGTCGGGTAGTCGTTGCCGCCGCCGCCGATGACGCTCCCGCCTCTCCTCTTCCTGCCGATGACGTCGCCGTCCTCCTCTTCCTCCTCCGAGGAGAGCGAGGACAGAGAGCTGCCTCTGGAGAAGCAGATGGGCGTGTCTTCCACGCAGTACGTCTGCGTCATCTCCTGGTTGCTTTTCGGCACCGCCCGATTGGCTGGGGGAGGGGGGCGGGGCTTGCTGGCGGAGGAGGACGGCGGAGGGGGCAGCGAGGCGGCGGCGCTCTCTTCCGGCTTGAACAAAGGCTTGCGAGGAGCGTCGGCGCCGTACTTCAGGCTGTAGTCGATCGGCTGCTCGCTCGCCGAGTCGCCGCCGTAGTTTGACGTTCCCGTGACGACGACGTAGCGCGACGGCGGTACAGACATCATGCGACCGCCGCTCGCCGCGGAGTCGCCGCCGTCGTTCCTCCTCCTCAGCCTGGCGTCCTGCTCGTCGTCGTCGTCGCTCTCGATGCCGCCGCGGTGACTCGGACTCTGTCTCCCAGAATTCAGCTGTTCGTCGGAGTACTTGAGGCTGTAGTTGATGGGCGTGTCCAGCTCCGCGCCGTCGTCGTCCGCCATGTGGTTGGCGCTGCGGATCTTGTGCGCCAGGTCGGCGGGGTACTTCCTGTAGACGCAGCACCTGTTGGCTCCGCTCTCGTCCGACGAGTAGAACGGCTCCGACGACGACGGTTTGGTTTTGCCGCGGTTTCCGTAGCCGTCGGCGCTCGTCACGCTGTTCAGGCTGTCGCTGGACGCTCGCACGCTGGGCGAGAACACCGGCCGAGCGTACGCCGCTTCCTCGCTCGTCCTCTTTGATCCGTCTCCGTTTTTAGGGCTCGACAGCACCGGGGTGTTGGCGTACGAGCGTGTCGTGCTTCCTCCTCCTCCGCTGGCGCCGTTGCAGCCCCGCCCCTTCCTGTGCGCCGCCTTGGGACTCAGGTTGTCGATGTTGTCAAAAGTCTCTGACAGCTGCTGGGCGTCCAGCTCCTCGATCAGCGCCTTCTGTTTGCGGGCGTGCAGCGAAGGGGCGCCGGCGCCCGGCGACACCACGCTGGCGTCCTTGTAGCGCGCCGGCCGGTTGGCCATCAGGTTGCGCAGGGCGGCGGCGCTGCCCATGGCGATCATCTTGTGCCGGGAGTGGATGAGGTTACGCAGCATGCCCACCGCGCCCAGCTCCCATAACGCCTCCTGGTCTTTGGCGTCTCGCGCCGACAGGTTCCAGAGCGTCCCGCAGGCGTTGGACACGATGGTCAGACTGTGAGACTTCAGGTGCTGCAGCAGCGTCGGCAGGCAGCCGTGTTCACGCAGGATCTGCCTGCAAGACGAGACGCAGGGAGAAGGTGAATGCTTTGAGTGTTTAAGGTGACGCAGCGAGTGTTACAGGCGAGAACGGCCGGCTCACCTGTGCGCCTCGTTGGTGGCGATGAGGCTGGAGACGTTGCGCAGGATGCCGCCGCCGCTCTCGATGATGGCGAGCGTGTTGGTGTGGCTGCGGTGCGTCAGCGTTCCCACCAGAAACGCCAGAGCGCCGTCCACCGCGCAGATGTCCGCCTTGTTCTCCGTGCAGTGAGCCGACAGGTTCCAGAGCGCGCTCAGTACGGACTTCAGAGTCGACTCCTGACAGAGAAGAAGAAACACGATGAAGACCGGGTTCTGGAGCGCGCTCAGTACAGACCGCAGCATAAAGTGAAACCAAACCGATTTATTTACCTTTTGGACCTCGAGAGCGCAGCCCATCAGCGCTCGCACACTGCCGACCTCACGCAGCGTCTTCTTACTGTTGACATCAGCACGCCACGACAAGTTCCTCAGAACGCTGGCGATCACCTGCAGACAACGACACAAGATTCAGGAAACAGGAAACAGCAAAGAGAACAAACAGAGGAAGCGTTGACGGTTTTATATAATGTTGCTGTCATGGCGGCAACCAAAGCAGCGGCCGCTGGAGCAGCGAACGAGTCCAGCAGGAAACAGCAACGTGACATCACAGTTATGACATCACAGCAACGTGACATCACAGTTATGACATCACAGTTATGACATCACAGCAACGTGACATCACAGTTATGACATCACAGTTATGACATCACAGCAATAAAATAAAAACATGAAACAGAAAAACGTCTAGAAAACAAAGATCAAAGACAAAAAAAAAATTTCAAGTTCCACAAACACGTTTCAGCCTGTTGCCGCAGCAACGCGATCGTACCTGCTGCAGGTCTTCACTCTCAGACTTCAGCTGGGCGACCATCGCTCTCATGCAGCCCTTCATGGAGCACAGCGTGGCCTGATGGGAAAACAACCGTCCCGTTATACGTTTTAAAGGACATGAAGGTTTGACACATGAATGACGAGCCTTTGTGTGTTTTCCTCTGACCTTATTGGCTACATCTCCAAAGGTGAGGTTAGTGAGCGCCATGCCGGCGTACCGCCGCAGCGTGACGCTGTAATGATCGCTGCTCAGACCGAACATCTCACAGTCCACCTGCAGCAGCTCCGCCACCGCCTGCAGACCGCCTGCAGGGACAGAAAGCCCACAGAGAGACAGATAGATAGAGACAGAAGCAGCACGTTGTTAACAAGTTGGTGAGATATTTATAAAACTTCAGTCAGTCTGTTGTCGGACTCACCGAGCTCGTTCATAGCGTGTCGATGTTCCTCGTCGAAGGAAAGCTTCATGAGGACGCAGACGGCCGGACAGATCTGATGCTCCACTGGAGACGGCACTGCACACAGAAACATACGCCACGTTAACATACAGAGAGGAGACGCCACCACGTTTAAACATTTAACAGGAGGAAACTTCTGATGCTTATTTTAATTAATTCTAATGTCAATAAAGTTTTGAACGTGTCTCCTGATTGGTCTGTGTCTATGACATCACTCACTGGGGTTGTCCTCCTGGTCGACGCCCCTCTCGTGGTTCTCTTGCCAGCTCCAACACGCCTCGCAGTAGTGACGCACCTGCTCCAGCAGGTGGAGCACTCTGATCTCCCGCCGCCCCCTCTTATCGTCTGGCTGACTGTGTACGATGTTGTGCAGCGCCGCTGACGCTCGTGCTCGCGCCTCTTTGCTGCCGCGAGAGTTACCTAGGTAACAGGAAACAACAGGAAACAACAGACAGCTGTGACAGTAACACGACCGACACATAACATCATGACATCTCTCCACTACGAGCTTTTATATCAGGTACAAACGAAGGCCCCACATGGTTACCTAGCAACAGGGAGTCTTTGTCGTTGCCATGCAACAGCTGGATGAGCAGCGGCAGGCAGCCGGACTGACGCATGGCGATGCACGAGTCCTGTGAGCTCGACATGGCGAGCAGTGTCCGCGACATGTCGTCCTTATCGTGAGTTCCCAGCATGGACAGAAGACTGTAGACCATCTCCACCTGCAGGGGGCGATATAGAGGTCATTATTTACAGTGTAGACCATCTCCACCTGCAGGGGGCGATATAGAGGTCATTATTTACAGTGTAGACCATCTCCACCTGCAGGGGGCGATATAGAGGTTATTATTTACAGTGTAGACCATCTCCACCTGCAGGGGGCGATATAGAGGTTATTATTTACAGTGTAGACCATCTCCACCTGCAGGGGGCGACACAGAGGTCATTATTTACAGTGTAGACCATCTCCACCTGCAGGGGGCGACACAGAGGTCATTATTTACAGTGTAGACCATCTCCACCTGCAGGGGGCGACACAGAGGTCATTATTTACAGTGTAGACCATCTCCACCTGCAGGGGGCGACACAGAGGTCATTATTTACAGTGTAGACCATCTCCACCTGCAGGGGGCGACACAGAGGTCATTATTTACAGTGTAGACCATCTCCACCTGCAGGGGGCGACATAGAGGTCATTATTTACAGTGTAGACCATCTCCACCTGCAGGGGGCGATACAGAGGTCATTATTTACAGTGTAGACCATCTCCACCTGCAGGGGGCGATACAGAGGTCAGTGTGGGGTTGTGAGCAGGTAGGATCACTCACCTTGGTTCCCAGGTGGCTGGTGATTCGTCGAGGCACAGAGTAACTCGTCTCATTGGCCGGCTCATGATCCAATCGGCTGCTGGAGCTCTGAAAGACAAACACAAAGAAAAGATTGAAATTAAAGCTGCAAGCAGCGATGATCAGGCCCTCGCACCTTCACACACGGCGGGATACGCCGCAGTCAAAGGGCTGTTACTGCGAGCATGCGGATGTGTTCAGGACTGGGCTCTTACTGGACGTTGCACGAAGAGTTAAATATCACTTCCTGTGTCCATTAGCTAGAGGTAGCCGCTAGCTAACATTAGCTAACAGTTATTTAATCAGTACAAGCAGCTGGACGCTGTACAGAATAAGAACTAATACACGTTGTGTTTTAAAGTGTACCAGTCACACACTCTCCTGCAGGCTCTTGGAAGAGAATGATTAAATGTTAGCATTAATACAACTTCCTGTTTGTCTTTATGAGCGGCTCATCGTCTGTCTCTGTATTTGGCAGTTTGATATATTCGGCAGTAGAGATGTCGGACGATGTTTTGGACTCGTCATCAGTTTATTTCCACATTTAACACGTTACAGGATCCTTCAGGAAGTCCTGCAGGTTAAACTGGACTCTAACACGCTCACTATGAACACACTTTAAGATGCTCGCTAGCCTAGCAACATTAACGCTACAAACAACCCATAATGCAACACTCCGTGTAGGAGTCAGTTTTACACATCTGATAATACATCCATGTCGTGAACACGTGATTAATGAACAACTAACACCTGAACGAGATGCTCACCTGAGCCCCGGCCAATCCGCTGCTGTCGCTTGGCCCCTGAGCTTCCTCTACCTGCAGAGAGAGAGAGAGAGAGGACAGGTGAGACCAGGTGAAGGTGAGTCGTGACGCTCACACTGCTGCAGGTGTGAACGGTCTGAAGGTAGAGGTGAGAACAGGTGAGGTTACCTGCAGACGAGCTCCCAGTCTCAGGATGTCTTTCTCTATCTGCTGAATACGAGACACCCGAGCCTGAAACACACACAGGTAGAGACAGGTGAGGGTGTGTGTGTGTGTGTGTGTGTGTGTGTGTTTAACAGGATTCAGCCTCACTGATCCTTCTTCTCTTGGGTTTAATAAAGTTGGAAACGCTTTGAGCACAACAGAGATCCTTTAAAATGTTGGAGCCATTTTCACTTCCAAGAATTATTATTGTTGGACTAATTGTCTGATGTGCATGAGATTATATTTGCCTGTTTACCAGCATCAAACAGTTTAGAACTGAAGTCTTCCTCTGCTGGCCTTTAATAGGCACTGTGATGTCACCTGTGTAGAAGCGATGGAGGTGATTGAGACACAGGCGGCCATGATTAGACGGGAGCGGCATCGTCTTTTGACCGCAAACACTGTTTTATTTTCTAGATGAAGTTTGTGTTGACTGCTAATGTTTGTGTGCTGCACACCTGCATTACAAAAACACAACAATCATCCAGCTAGAAGCTTTATTCTGTCAGAGCTGCTGAAACACGTCACCACGTTTTCCCCGTCAACACTTTCACGTTCCTGCAGGTCGTTCAGGTCGTCAAACTCAACTTCAGGTTCAAATCAAACACAGTTTAGACACACAGCAGCACATCATCTGCCAAAGGTTACACGGGTAACGTGACCTCTGCTAAAGGTTACACAGGTAACCTGACCTCTGCCAAAGGTTACACAGGTAACGTGACCTCTGCTAAAGGTTACACGGGTAACGTGACCTCTGCCAAAGGTTACACGGGTAACGTGACCTCTGCTAAAGGTTACACGGGTAACGTGACCTCTGCCAAAGGTTACACAGGTAACGTGACCTCTGCTAAAAGTTAAACCGGTAACGTGACCTCTGCTAAAGGTTACACGGGTAACGTGACCTCTGCTAAAGGTTACACAGGTAACATGACCTCTGCTAAAGGTTACACAGGTAACATGACCTCTGCTAAAGGTTACACAGGTAACATGACCTCTGCTAAAGGTTACACAGGTAACGTGACCTCTGCCAAAGGTTACACGGGTAACGTGACCTCTGCTAAAGGTTACACGGGTAACGTGACCTCTGCTAAAGGTTACACGGGTAACGTGACCTCTGCTAAAGGTTACACGGGTAACGTGACCTCTGCTAAAAGTTAAACCGGTAACGTGACCTCTGCTAAAGGTTACACAGGTAACGTGACCTCTGCTAAAGGTTACACAGGTAACGTGACCTCTGCCAAAGGTTACACAGGTAACGTGACCTCTGCTAAAGGTTACACAGGTAACGTGACCTCTGCCAAAGGTTACACAGGTAACGTGACCTCTGCTAAAAGTTAAACCGGTAACGTGACCTCTGCTAAAGGTTACACGGGTAACGTGACCTCTGCTAAAGGTTACACGGGTAACGTGACCTCTGCTAAAGGTTACACGGGTAACGTGACCTCTGCTAAAGGTTACACGGGTAACGTGACCTCTGCTAAAGGTTACACGGGTAACGTGACCTCTGCTAAAGGTTACACAGGTAACCTGTCCTCTGCTAAAGGTTACACAGGTAACCTGACCTCTGCTAAAGGTTACACAGGTAACCTGTCCTCTGCTAAAGGTTACACAGGTAACCTGACCTCTGCTAAAGGTTACACAGGTAACCTGTCCTCTGCTAAAGGTTACACAGGTAACCTGTCCTCTGCTAAAGGTTACACGGGTAACGTGACCTCTGCTAAAGGTTACACGGGTAACGTGACCTCTGCTAAAGGTTACACGGGTAACGTGACCTCTGCTAAAGGTTACACGGGTAACGTGATCTCTGCTAAAGGTTACACAGGTAACCTGACCTCTGCTAAAGGTTACACAGGTAACGTGACCTCTGCTAAAGGTTACACAGGTAACCTGTCCTCTGCTAAAGGTTACACGGGTAACGTGACCTCTGCTAAAGGTTACACAGGTAACGTGACCTCTGCTAAAGGTTACACGGGTAACGTGACCTCTGCTAAAGGTTACACAGGTAACATGACCTCTGCTAAAGGTTACACGGGTAACGTGACCTCTGCTAAAGGTTACACGGGTAACGTGACCTCTGCTAAAGGTTACACGGGTAACGTGACCTCTGCTAAAGGTTACACAGGTAACCTGTCCTCTCCTAAAGGTTACACGGGTAACGTGACCTCTGCTAAAGGTTACACAGGTAACGTGACCTCTGCTAAAGGTTACACGGGTAACGTGACCTCTGCTAAAGGTTACACAGGTAACGTGACCTCTGCTAAAGGTTACACAGGTAACGTGACCTCTGCTAAAGGTTACACGGGTAACGTGACCTCTGCTAAAGGTTACACGGGTAACGTGACCTCTGCTAAAGGTTACACGGGTAACGTGACCTCTGCTAAAGGTTACACAGGTAACCTGTCCTCTGCTAAAGGTTACACGGGTAACGTGACCTCTGCTAAAGGTTACACAGGTAACATGACCTCTGCTAAAGGTTACACAGGTAACCTGTCCTCTGCTAAAGGTTACACCGGTAACGTGTCCTCTGCTAAAGGTTACACAGGTAACCTGTCCTCTGCTAAAGGTTACACGGGTAACGTGACCTCTGCTAAAGGTTACACAGGTAACCTGACCTCTGCTAAAGGTTACACAGGTAACGTGACCTCTGCTAAAGGTTACACAGGTAACCTGTCCTCTGCTAAAGGTTACACGGGTAACGTGACCTCTGCTAAAGGTTACACAGGTAACGTGACCTCTGCTAAAGGTTACACGGGTAACGTGACCTCTGCTAAAGGTTACACAGGTAACATGACCTCTGCTAAAGGTTACACGGGTAACGTGACCTCTGCTAAAGGTTACACGGGTAACGTGACCTCTGCTAAAGGTTACACGGGTAACGTGACCTCTGCTAAAGGTTACACAGGTAACCTGTCCTCTCCTAAAGGTTACACGGGTAACGTGACCTCTGCTAAAGGTTACACAGGTAACGTGACCTCTGCTAAAGGTTACACGGGTAACGTGACCTCTGCTAAAGGTTACACAGGTAACGTGACCTCTGCTAAAGGTTACACAGGTAACGTGACCTCTGCTAAAGGTTACACGGGTAACGTGACCTCTGCTAAAGGTTACACAGGTAACGTGACCTCTGCTAAAGGTTACACGGGTAACGTGACCTCTGCTAAAGGTTACACAGGTAACCTGTCCTCTGCTAAAGGTTACACGGGTAACGTGACCTCTGCTAAAGGTTACACAGGTAACATGACCTCTGCTAAAGGTTACACAGGTAACCTGTCCTCTGCTAAAGGTTACACCGGTAACGTGTCCTCTGCTAAAGGTTACACAGGTAACCTGACCTCCGTCGAAGGTTATACGGGTCAAACTGAATGAAAGTCTGCTGCTGACAGAAAAGTGATATTGATCGTATTATTGATCTGATCAGGTGGGTACCTGAGCTCTCCTCTCCATCTCCTGACAGGAGCCAAGCTGCTCCTCCATCGCTGAACGAATCTGACGAGCCTCAAACTCCAGCTGACGGCGACTCATATCAGTCTGCAGAGTGAACTAACACACACACACACACACACACACACACACACACAACACACACACACACACACACACACAACACACACACACACGCACACGCACACGCACACACACACACACACACACGTTAGAAATAATCTGGTTCTTTGATAAAAAGTCGAAGCTAACAGGAGAACTTCGACTCCCATGGTGCATTTCACTAACAAACATCCAATCACAGAGCATCATGTTCTTTGAGCTGAAGATCAAAGCAGCAAATAAACAGACGTCGAGTGTAAAATGTTTGGTGTCAAAACAAACTGTATCTGTACATTTTCAGTGAGCGGCAGACTGTCGATCCTCTTGGTGAGATTCTGCAGCTGAGCATAGTACCAGTCCTTCTCCTTCTCCTCCTTCTCCAGCTCAGCCAATAGCAGAGACCTGTCAGCAGCAGCAGCCAATCACAGAGCAGAAAACAGAGAGAGGGAAAAATTAAACACAACATCAGACAAAAACTTCAAACAGTACACATAAAAGAATAAATCCAGTACTGTTTTAACTCTGTAACAGTAGATGAAGCAGTATTGATACTGACACAGATTTGTGTTTTTGGTATTTGTTGTATTACAGTCAGTATTTCCTCTGTATTCATTCAGCAGCGGCGCACCGTCGCCACAAAATCATGAGTGTCACTGCTAAAATTTCACACGATCATTAATATCAATGAGTTACTAATGATTTTCACTCGCACACTGTGCAACACAATAACCCTCGACGTTATTGTGGAATTGTTTTGAGTCGTCCTTCCTCTCTTCATTCTTCAAGACGTCGTCTACGTCAAAGTTACGAGAGCAGTGTCGCTCCGTCAAAGTAATAAGGCAGCGCGTAATGTGTGTGAACGTAGCATAACGAGCGGCTACGAGAAAGAGCGAGCAGCAGAAAAGTGACGGTGAATGTGAGCGGAGCGGGGAAAGGTTAACAGGAAATTGTCAATTTGTCAGTAGATGTGCAGTACAGACTACAGCGTGTCAGTTCATGTGCAGTACAGACTACAGCGTGTCAGTTCATGTGCAGTACAGACTACAGCGTGTCAGTAATAACGGTAGTTCAGCAGTAATAGCGGTGGTACAGTAGTAATAACGGTAGTACAGTAGTAATAGCGGTAGTTCAGCAGTAATAGCGGTGGTTCAGTAGTAATAGCGGTAGTACAGTAGTAATAGCGGTAGTTCAGCAGTAATAGCGGTGGTTCAGCAGTAATAACGGTGGTTCAGTAGTAATAGCGGTAGTTCAGCAGTAATAGCGGTGGTTCAGCAGTAATAGCGGTGGTTCAGTAGTAATAGCGGTAGTTCAGCAGTAATAGCGGTAGTTCAGCAGTAATAGCGGTGGTTCAGCAGTAATAGCGGTGGTTCAGCAGTAATAGCGGTGGTTCAGCAGTAATAACGGTGGTTCAGTAGTAATAGCGGTGGTTCAGTAGTAATAGCGGTAGTTCAGTAGTAATAACGGTGGTTCAGTAGTAATAGCGGTGGTTCAGTAGTAATAGCGGTGGTTCAGTAGTAATAACGGTGGTTCAGTAGTAATAGCGGTGGTTCAGTAGTAATAGCGGTGGTTCAGTAGTAATAACGGTGGTACAGTAGTAATAGCGGTGGTTCAGTAGTAATAGCGGTGGTACAGTAGTAATAGCGGTGGTTCAGTAGTAATAACGGTGGTACAGTAGTAATAGCGGTGGTTCAGTAGTAATAACGGTGGTACAGTAGTAATAGCGGTGGTACAGTAGTAATAGCGGTGGTTCAGTAGTAATAACGGTGGTACAGTAGTAATAACGGTGGTTCAGTAGTAATAACGGTGGTTCAGTAGTAATAGCGGTGGTTCAGTAGTAATAACGGTGGTACAGTAGTAATAGTGGTAGTTCAGCAGTAATAGCGGTGGTACAGTAGTAATAGTAGTAGTACAGTAGTAATAGCAGTAGTTCAGTAGTAATAGTAGTAGTACAGCAGTAATAGCGATGGTACAGCAGTAATAGCGGTAGTTCAGCAGTAATAGCGGTAGTTCAGTAGTAATAACGGTGGTACAGTAGTAATAGCAGTAGTAATAGCAGTAATAGTAGTAGTACAGTAGTAATAGCGGTAGTTCAGTAGTAATAGCAGTAGTACAGTAGTAATAGCGGTAGTTCAGCAGTAATAGCGGTAGTTCAGTAGTAATAACGGTGGTACAGTAGTAATAGCAGTAGTACAGCAGTAATAGTAGTAGTACAGTAGTAATAGCGGTAGTTCAGTAGTAATAGCAGTAGTACAGTAGTAATAGCGGTAGTTCAGTAGTAATAGCGGTAGTTCAGTAGTAATAACGGTGGTTCAGTAGTAATAGCGGTGGTTCAGCAGTAATAGCGGTAGTACAGTAGTAATAGCGGTGGTTCAGCAGTAATAGCGGTAGTACAGCAGTAATAGCGGTAGTTCAGCAGTATTAGCGGTAGTTCAGCAGTAATAGCGGTAGTTCAGCAGTAATAGCGGTAGTTCAGCAGTAATAGCGGTAGTTCAGTAGTAATAGCGATGGTTCAGTAGTAATAACGGTGGTTCAGTAGTAATAGCGGTGGTTCAGTAGTAATAGCGGTGATACAGTGGTAATAGCGGTGGTTCAGTGGTAATAGCGGTGGTTCAGTAGTAACGGTGGTACAGTAGTAATAACGGTGGTTCAGTAGTAATAACGGTGGTTCAGTAGTAATAACGGTGGTTCAGTAGTAATAACGGTGGTCCAGTAGTAATAACGGTGGTCCAGTAGTAATAGCGGTGGTTCAGTAGTAACGGTGGTACAGCAGTAATAACGGTGGTACAGCAGTAATAGCGGTAGTTCAGCAGTAATAGCGGTAGTTCAGTAGTAATAACGGTGGTTCAGTAGTAATAACGGTGGTACAGTAGTAATAACGGTGGTTCACTAGTAATAGCGGTGGTTCAGTAGTAATAGCGGTAGTTCAGTAGTAATAACGGTGGTACAGTAGTAATAACGGTGGTACAGCAGTAATAACGGTGGTTCAGTAGTAATAACGGTGGTTCAGTAGTAATAACGGTGGTACAGTAGTAATAGCGGTGGTACAGTAGTAATAGCGGTGGTTCAGTAGTAATAGCGGTGGTTCAGTAGCAATAGCGGTGGTTCAGTAGCAATAGCGGTGGTTCAGTAGTAATAACGGTGGTTCAGCAGTAATAGCGGTGGTTCAGTAGTAATAGCGGTAGTTCAGTAGTAATAACGGTGGTTCAGTAGTAATAGCGGTGGTTCAGTAGTAATAGCGGTGGTTCAGTAGTAATAACGGTGGTTCAGCAGTAATAGCGGTGGTTCAGTAGTAATAGCGGTGGTTCAGTAGTAATAACGGTGGTTCAGTAGTAATAGCGGTGGTTCAATAGTAATAACGGTGGTTCAGTAGTAATAGCGGTGGTTCAGCAGTAATAGCGGTAGTACAGTAGTAATAGCGGTGGTACAGTAGTAATAGCGGTGGTTCAGTAGTAATAGCGGTGGTTCAGTAGTAATAACGGTGGTTCAGCAGTAATAGCGGTGGTTCAGCAGTAATAGCGGTGGTTCAGCAGTAATAGCGGTAGTTCAGCAGTAATAGCGGTAGTACAGTAGTAATAACGGTAGTTCAGCAGTAATAGCGGTAGTACAGTAGTAATAACGGTAGTTCAGCAGTAATAGCGGTAGTTCAGCAGTAATAGCGGTAGTTCAGCAGTAATAGCGGTAGTTCAGCAGTAATAGCGGTAGTTCAGTAGTAATAACGGTGGTTCAGTAGTAATAGCGGTGGTTCAGTAGTAATAGCGGTGGTACAGTAGTAATAGCGGTGGTTCAGTGGTAATAGCGGTGGTTCAGTAGTAATAGCGGTGGTTCAGTAGTAACGGTGGTACAGTAGTAATAACGGTGGTTCAGTAGTAATAGCGGTGGTTCAGTAGTAATAACGGTGGTTCAGTAGTAATAGCGGTGGTTCAGTAGTAATAGCGGTGGTACAGCAGTAATAACGGTGGTACAGCAGTAATAGCGGTAGTTCAGCAGTAATAGCGGTAGTTCAGTAGTAATAACGGTGGTTCAGTAGTAATAACGGTGGTACAGTAGTAATAACGGTGGTTCACTAGTAATAGCGGTGGTTCAGTAGTAATAGCGGTGGTACAGCAGTAATAGCGGTAGTTCAGTAGTAATAACGGTGGTTCAGTAGTAATAACGGTGGTACAGCAGTAATAGCGGTAGTTCAGCAGTAATAGCGGTAGTTCAGTAGTAATAACGGTGGTTCAGTAGTAATAACGGTGGTACAGTAGTAATAACGGTGGTTCAGTAGTAATAACGGTGGTTCAGTAGTAATAGCGGTGGTTCAGTAGTAATAACGGTGGTTCAGTAGTAATAACGGTGGTACAGTAGTAATAGCGGTGGTTCAGTAGTAATAGCGGTGGTACAGTAGTAATAGCGGTGGTTCAGTAGTAATAGCGGTGGTTCAGTAGTAATAACGGTGGTTCAGTAGTAATAGCGGTGGTTCAGTAGTAATAGCGGTGGTACAGTAGTAATAGCGGTGGTTCAGTAGTAATAACGGTGGTACAGTAGTAATAGCGGTGGTTCAGTAGTAATAACGGTGGTACAGTAGTAATAGCGGTGGTACAGTAGTAATAGCGGTGGTTCAGTAGTAATAACGGTGGTACAGTAGTAATAGTGGTAGTTCAGCAGTAATAGCGGTGGTACAGTAGTAATAGTAGTAGTACAGTAGTAATAGCAGTAGTTCAGTAGTAATAGTAGTAGTACAGCAGTAATAGCGATGGTACAGCAGTAATAGCGGTAGTTCAGCAGTAATAGCGGTAGTTCAGTAGTAATAACGGTGGTACAGTAGTAATAGCAGTAGTAATAGCAGTAGTACAGCAGTAATAGTAGTAGTACAGTAGTAATAGCGGTAGTTCAGTAGTAATAGTAGTAGTACAGTAGTAATAGCGGTAGTTCAGTAGTAATAGCGGTGGTTCAGTAGTAATAACGGTGGTTCAGTAGTAATAGCGGTAGTTCAGTAGTAATAACGGTGGTTCAGTAGTAATAGCGGTGGTTCAGCAGTAATAGCGGTAGTACAGTAGTAATAGCGGTGGTTCAGCAGTAATAGCGGTAGTACAGCAGTAATAGCGGTAGTTCAGCAGTATTAGCGGTAGTTCAGCAGTATTAGCGGTAGTTCAGCAGTAATAGCGGTAGTTCAGCAGTAATAGCGGTAGTTCAGTAGTAATAGCGATGGTTCAGTAGTAATAACGGTGGTTCAGTAGTAATAGCGGTGGTTCAGTAGTAATAGCGGTGGTACAGTAGTAATAGCGGTGGTTCAGTGGTAATAGCGGTGGTTCAGTGGTAATAGCGGTGCTTCAGTAGTAACGGTGGTACAGTAGTAATAACGGTGGTTCAGTAGTAATAACGGTGGTTCAGTAGTAATAGCGGTGGTTCAGTAGTAATAGCGGTGGTACAGTAGTAATAACGGTGGTACAGCAGTAATAGCGGTAGTTCAGCAGTAATAGCGGTAGTTCAGTAGTAATAACGGTGGTTCAGTAGTAATAACGGTGGTACAGTAGTAATAACGGTGGTTCACTAGTAATAGCGGTGGTTCAGTAGTAATAGCGGTGGTACAGCAGTAATAGCGGTAGTTCAGTAGTAATAACGGTGGTTCAGTAGTAATAACGGTGGTACAGCAGTAATAGCGGTAGTTCAGCAGTAATAGCGGTAGTTCAGTAGTAATAACGGTGGTACAGTAGTAATAACGGTGGTACAGTAGTAATAACGGTGGTTCAGTAGTAATAACGGTGGTTCAGTAGTAATAGCGGTGGTTCAGTAGTAATAACGGTGGTTCAGTAGTAATAACGGTGGTACAGTAGTAATAGCGGTGGTACAGTAGTAATAGCGGTGGTTCAGTAGTAATAGCGGTGGTACAGTAGTAATAGCGGTGGTTCAGTAGTAATAGCGGTGGTTCAGTAGTAATAACGGTGGTTCAGTAGTAATAGCGGTGGTTCAGTAGTAATAGCGGTGGTACAGTAGTAATAGCGGTGGTTCAGTAGTAATAACGGTGGTACAGTAGTAATAGCGGTGGTTCAGTAGTAATAACGGTGGTACAGTAGTAATAGCGGTGGTACAGTAGTAATAGCGGTGGTTCAGTAGTAATAACGGTGGTACAGTAGTAATAGTGGTAGTTCAGCAGTAATAGCGGTGGTACAGTAGTAATAGTAGTAGTACAGTAGTAATAGCAGTAGTTCAGTAGTAATAGTAGTAGTACAGCAGTAATAGCGATGGTACAGCAGTAATAGCGGTAGTTCAGCAGTAATAGCGGTAGTTCAGTAGTAATAACGGTGGTACAGTAGTAATAGCAGTAGTAATAGCAGTAGTACAGCAGTAATAGTAGTAGTACAGTAGTAATAGCGGTAGTTCAGTAGTAATAGTAGTAGTACAGTAGTAATAGCGGTAGTTCAGTAGTAATAGCGGTGGTTCAGTAGTAATAACGGTGGTTCAGTAGTAATAGCGGTAGTTCAGTAGTAATAACGGTGGTTCAGTAGTAATAGCGGTGGTTCAGCAGTAATAGCGGTAGTACAGTAGTAATAGCGGTGGTTCAGCAGTAATAGCGGTAGTACAGCAGTAATAGCGGTAGTTCAGCAGTATTAGCGGTAGTTCAGCAGTAATAGCGGTAGTTCAGCAGTAATAGCGGTAGTTCAGCAGTAATAGCGGTAGTTCAGTAGTAATAGCGATGGTTCAGTAGTAATAACGGTGGTTCAGTAGTAATAGCGGTGGTTCAGTAGTAATAGCGGTGGTACAGTAGTAATAGCGGTGGTTCAGTGGTAATAGCGGTGGTTCAGTAGTAACGGTGGTACAGTAGTAATAACGGTGGTTCAGTAGTAATAGCGGTGGTTCAGTAGTAATAACGGTGGTTCAGTAGTAATAGCGGTGGTTCAGTAGTAACGGTGGTACAGTAGTAATAACGGTGGTACAGCAGTAATAGCGGTAGTTCAGCAGTAATAGCGTAATTCAGTAGTAATAACGGTGGTTCAGTAGTAATAACGGTGGTACAGTAGTAATAACGGTGGTTCACTAGTAATAGCGGTGGTTCACTAGTAATAGCGGTAGTTCAGTAGTAATAACGGTGGTACAGTAGTAATAACGGTGGTTCAGTAGTAATAACGGTGGTACAGCAGTAATAGCGGTAGTTCAGTAGTAATAACGGTGGTTCAGTAGTAATAACGGTGGTACAGTAGTAATAGCGGTAGTTCAGCAGTAATAGCGGTAGTTCAGTAGTAATAACGGTGGTTCAGTAGTAATAACGGTGGTACAGTAGTAATAACGGTGGTTCAGTAGTAATAACGGTGGTTCAGTAGTAATAACGGTGGTACAGTAGTAATAGCGGTGGTACAGTAGTAATAGCGGTGGTTCAGTAGTAATAGCGGTGGTACAGTAGTAATAGAGGTGGTTCAGTAGTAATAGCGGTGGTTCAGTAGTAATAACGGTGGTTCAGTAGTAATAGCGGTGGTTCAGTAGTAATAACGGTGGTACAGTAGTAATAACGGTGGTACAGTAGTAATAGCGGTGGTTCAGTAGTAATAACGGTGGTACAGTAGTAATAGCGGTGGTACAGTAGTAATAGCGGTGGTTCAGTAGTAATAGCGGTGGTACAGTAGTAATAGTGGTGGTACAGTAGTAATAACGGTGGTTCAGTAGTAATAGCGGTGGTTCAGTAGTAATAGCGGTGGTACAGTAGTAATAGCGGTGGTTCAGTAGTAATAACGGTGGTACAGTAGTAATAGCGGTGGTTCAGTAGTAATAACGGTGGTACAGTAGTAATAGCGGTGGTACAGTAGTAATAGCGGTGGTTCAGTAGTAATAACGGTGGTACAGTAGTAATAGTGGTAGTTCAGCAGTAATAGCGGTGGTACAGTAGTAATAGTAGTAGTACAGTAGTAATAGCAGTAGTTCAGTAGTAATAGTAGTAGTACAGCAGTAATAGCGATGGTACAGCAGTAATAGCGGTAGTTCAGCAGTAATAGCGGTAGTTCAGTAGTAATAACGGTGGTACAGTAGTAATAGCAGTAGTAATAGCAGTAGTACAGCAGTAATAGTAGTAGTACAGTAGTAATAGCGGTAGTTCAGTAGTAATAGTAGTAGTACAGTAGTAATAGCGGTAGTTCAGTAGTAATAGCGGTGGTACAGTAGTAATAGTAGTAGTACAGTAGTAATAGCAGTAGTTCAGTAGTAATAGTAGTAGTACAGCAGTAATAGCGATGGTACAGCAGTAATAGCGGTAGTTCAGCAGTAATAGCGGTAGTTCAGTAGTAATAACGGTGGTACAGTAGTAATAGCAGTAGTAATAGCAGTAGTACAGCAGTAATAGTAGTAGTACAGTAGTAATAGCGGTAGTTCAGTAGTAATAGTAGTAGTACAGTAGTAATAGCGGTAGTTCAGTAGTAATAGCGGTGGTACAGTAGTAATAGTAGTAGTACAGTAGTAATAGCAGTAGTTCAGTAGTAATAGCGGTAGTTCAGTAGTAATAGTAGTAGTACAGTAGTAACAGCAGTAGTAATAGCAGTAGTTCAGTAGTAATAGTAGTATAGTCTGCAGTACCTCTCCTTCTCCAGCTCCTCCAGGCACCGGTCATGGCTGTCTCTGCCTGCAGACGGCAGCCCTCTCCTGGGGAAGGGGGCGGCTGTCGGGGGCCCTGGAGCTCCAGAGCCTCCAGCGGCTCCTCCAGGAGTTCCAGAGCCAGAAGAGGCAGAGCTAGACGAGGACGAGGGGGGCAGAGGAGGCCTTGATCTGGGCTTAAAACCTGCAGACTCCAGGCTCATCTCTGGAGGAGGAGGGAAGGATGGACATCAGATAACAGTGTGTTTGTTTGTGTGTGTGCGTGTGTGTGTTTGTGTTTGTTGTTTTTTCCCACCTTTCAGTCTCTCGATGAGCTCCATCTGAGAGCCGGACGTCTCCCCAGACTCTTCTTCTATGGTGCCCTGCAGCTGCTTCAGCACTTCCTGTTAAACAAGGGGGGGGGGGGGTAACAGTGTTAGAGCAGTCTGATGTGACCATTAAGTTCTTTAATAATTTTAATAACACCACACAAGAGTCTAATAACAGAAGGTTATATCAGAACATTATGAACAGAAATAACGAGCTAAACGTTGACGAGTAACGACATAAAAAACAGAAACTCATCTAGAACCAGAAACTCTCTGCATGTCTCTCTCTCTCTCTCTCTCTGATGTTCCCGGTGTCTCTCGCCCGGTGTTCACAGTAAATATCGAGGCGTCGTTCACTCACCACGATGAGCCGGCAGCGTTCATACAGCGACATGATGGAAACTAAGAACAACACGCTAACAACACGCAGCCTGCCGACGTGTTCTGCTCACTGACAGAAAACAGGAAGCAGGAAACAGGAAATGGGAAGTGAGTGTGTTTGGAGAGGAAGAAGCAGGAGAGGACAACACTGCTTTACTGACAAGCAGAACAATAAAACTGGAAAACATCTGAGACAAATATAAACTGAACACAAACTCACGACTGTCTGCTGAAGAAACACAGAAACTGATTTAAAGCCAGAAACATGAAATAAACAAAGATCAATGATTCAAAACAGAATCAAATAATCAAATAAAATGATATGAAAAAAAGAAAAAACAGAAGACAAACAGAAGAATAAAGGAAAAGAACAAAATAATTAAATTACAGTTAAAGACTGATGGAATAAAAAATGACAGAAATGAAGAACTAGAAGATAAATGACTAAAAACAAACGTGAGGAGAGAAGAAAGATAAAAAACTACAAATGTAAAAACCAGGACGAACTGAGAAAAAGAAGAAAACAAGAAAAACTAACGAAAGAAAGAAAAGAAGAGAAAGAAGAAGAAAAGCGAGCAGCAGAGACGACAGACAGCTCACTCTGATGGGTTTCCTGAATCCTCTCTATCAAACCAAAGATCCTCAAACACACAGACATCTCACTCTGAGCAACAACAACGAGCCCATTCTGACGCACAGAGCAGCGCGTGATTGGTGGAAAATACCACAGGTCTATTCTGGGCTGAAGGGCGAGAGACACTGAGTTTATATGACAGAGAGAGAGAGTGAGAGAGAGAGAGGGGCGAGAGACACTGAGTTTATATGACAGAGAGAGAGAGTGAGAGAGAGAGAGGGGCGAGAGACACTGAGTTTATATGACAGAGAGAGAGAGTGAGAGAGAGAGGGGCGAGAGACACTGAGTTTATATGACAGAGAGAGAGAGTGAGAGAGAGAGAGGGGCGAGAGACACTGAGTTTATATGACAGAGAGAGAGAGGGGCGAGAGACATACACTTCATATAACAGAGAGAGAGAGAGGGGCGAGAGACATACACTTCATATAACAGAGAGAGAGATGTCAGGAGAACAAATACCAGTTTACCATAATAATCCCATCACTGGACATAGTTCAGAGTTACATAAAACCAGAACAACATCAGGCAGTGAATTCACTACAAGAAAAAGCTCAAAGAGCTCTAAATTCCAGTAATGATCTGGTTTATGATGCGTGTCGTCCTGCTCGCCGCGCCGTCTGGTGGTGAAGGCTGGCGTCCAGTCTGGCGTCCAGTCGGTCATCATAACGAATCCCGTCTTTACAAACGCCAACAGACGCCTGAAGACCGCGTCTGTCCCCAAAACCACATAGAGACCGTGTCTGTCCCCAAAACCACATAGAGACCGTGTCTGTCCCCAAAACCACATAGAGACTGTGTCTGTCCCCCAAAACCACATAGAGACTGTGTCTGTCCCCCAAAACCACATAGAGACTGTATCTGTCCCCAAAACCACATAGAGACTGTGTCTGTCCCCAAAACCACATAGAGACTGTGTCTGATCCCAAAACCACATAGAGACCGCGTCAGTCCCCCAAAACCACATAGAGACCGTGTCTGTCCCCAAAACCACATAGAGACCGTGTCTGTCCCCAAAACCACATAGAGACCGCGTCAGTCCCCCAAAACCACATAGAGACTGTGTCTGTCCCCAAAACCACATAGAGACCGTGTCTGTCCCCAAAACCACATAGAGACTGTGTCTGTCCCCAAAACCACAGAGAGACTGTGTCTGTCCCCAAAACCACAGAGAGACTGTGTCTGATCCCAAAACCACATAGAGACTGTGTCTGTCCCCCAAAACAACAGAGAGACTGTGTCTGATCCCAAAACCACAGAGAGACTGTGTCTGATCCCAAAACCACATAGAGACTGTGTCTGTCCCCCAAAACCACATAGAGACTGTGTCTGTCCCCCAAAACCACATAGAGACCGTGTCTGTCCCCAAAACCACATAGAGACCGTGTCTGTCCCCAAAACCACATAGAGACTGTGTCTGTCCCCCAAACCACATAGAGACTGTGTCTGTCCCCAAAACCACATAGAGACCGTGTCTGTCCCCAAAACCACATAGAGACCGCGTCTGTCCCCAAAACCACAGAGACTGTGTCTCTTTAAGAGAATTAAATGTGGACTCTTGAACATTAGATCTCTGTCATCTGAAGCTGTTTTAGTAAACGATTTAATCTCAGATCATCATATTGATTGATTGTCTTACTGAAACCTGGCTGTGTCATGAAGAACATGTCAGTCTAAATGAATCCAGTCCTCCCAGTCATATTAATACTCACATTCCTCCAGACACTGGCCGAGGAGGAGGAGTCACAGCCTCATTATCAACTCTAGACCTGAACTTCATTATAACTCATTAGAAAGTCTTGTTCTTAGTCTCTCAGCCAACCTGGAAAACTTTACAGCCAGTTCTATGTGTTATAGTGAACCGTCCTCCTGGTCCGTACTCTGAACTCTGATCTGAATCTCAGAGTTTTTATCAAACTTAGTCCTTAGTACAGATAAAGTAGTTATAGTAGGTGATTTAATATTCATGTGGACGTTGACAGTGACAGTCTCAGTACTGTGTTTATCTCATTATTAGACTCAACTGGCTTCTCTCAGAGTGTAAATAATCCCACTCACTGTCTCATTATGTCCTTTAACTTACACATAACACTAATCTCAAGGACGGCCTTTTCACACTCACATCATATCTTCCTCAGGCTGTTGTGCCTTGTTCACCACCTGCCTCCAACAACACTGAGATCATCTGCTGCTGCATTATTCACCAGAGATTCACCAGCTGAAAGAAAACGCAGCCTTCATCAGTGACGCTCTAAACTACTGATAGATGTCAGAGAAGAAGCTCACTGGACGTCTCTCAAAGAAAACTAAAAACTTATTTCTTAACTTTAACCTTTAACGAGCTTTCATCTCCGTCTGCGTCACACTTGAACACTGCTGCACCTCATTTTATACATTCTGTGTTTTAACTTTGTTTTTATTTATTTTATTATGTATTCTATTTTCTTCTATTTTATTTTAATTCCTGATTATCAGGCTGAGTCTCTACAGACTCTCCAGCTTCTCCAGAATGCAGCTGTTCTGACTGAAACTAGGAAAACGGATCATATTTCTCCCATTTTATCTCCGCTGCATCGGCTTCCTGTAAAATCCAGAATCCATGTTATGGACGGCGTGGTCCTGCCTCGACACGGCGCCTGCTATTATTATTATTATTATTATTCTTAGTTATATCTCTGTTGTTATTATTATTGTTGTTATTATGTCTCTCCCTCCCCAACCGGTCGAGGCTGATGGCGTCCACCTAGAGTCCGGTTCTGCTGGAGGTTTCATGGAGGAATGTTGGGTCTCTGTAGATCACAGAGTTCGGTCTAGACCTGCTCTATGAGGACAGAGTCCTGAGTGCTTCACAAATAACACTGACTTGAAATTTAATTGAACTCTACATATGTGTCTCAGTACTCAGTAGTACTCAGCAGTACTCAGTAGTACTCAGCAGTGCTCAGCAGTACTCAGTAGTACTCAGTAGTACTCAGCAGTACTCAGCAGTACTCAGTAGTACTCAGTAGTACTTAGCAGTGCTCAGCAGTGCTCAGCAGTACTCAGCAGTACTCAGCAGTGCTCAGCAGTACTCAACAGTACTCAGCAGTACTCAGCAGTACTCAGCAGTACTGACCTTCATGTTGGAGGCCTCTGTCTCCAGCTTGGTCAGGTGGTTGGAGTTGTCCTGCAGTTCCTGTCGCAGGTTCGAGTTCTCCATCTTTAACACCTCCACCTGCCTCAGCAGCTGGTCGTACGACGCTGCCGCCATCTTGGAACACTGACGTCTGACCTGCAGAGACACCAAGAAAAGGAAGCATCACAGACCGCACCACAGACCTCACCACAGACCTCATCAGACCGCACCACAGACCTCATCAGACCGCACCACAGACCTCATCAGACCACACCACAGACCTCATCAGACCTCACCACAGACCTCATCACAGACCTCACCTTAACCCTGCAGTACCAACACTATTGTTGAGTGTTTAACACGATCAATCAGTTGTATGTTGAGATGAATGAATGAATGTGTGTGTGTGTGTGAGTGTGTATGTGTGAGTGTGTGTGTGAGCGTGTGAGTGTGTGTGTGTGTAGAAGCATCATGTGATGTTTCTTCTGTTCATCACAAACACTGATGTTAATGTGTGACGGTCACATGTTTCATACAAACACCAGCTGATCTCACACATCTAACACACTCACTCACTAATAACACTCACACACCCGCTAATAACACTCACACTCACTAATAACACACACACTCACTAATAACACTCACACTCACTAATAACACTCACACACCCGCTAATAACACTCACACTCACTAATAACACACACACTCACTAATAACACTCACACTCACTAATAACACTCACACTCACTAATAACACTCACACACCCGCTAATAACACTCACACTCACTAATAACACACACACTCACTAATAACACTCACACTCACTAATAACACTCACACTCACTAATAACACACACACTCACTAATAACACTCACACTCACTAATAACACACTCACTCACTAATAACACTCACACACCCGCTAATAACACTCACACTCACTAATAACACACACACTCACTAATAACACTCACACTCACTAATAACACTCACACTCACTAATAACACACACACTCACTAATAACACTCACACTCACTAATAACACTCACACTCACTAATAACACACACACTCACTAATAACACTCACACTCACTAATAACACTCACACTCACTAATAACACATACACACACTAATAACACTCACACTCACTAATAACACATACACACACTAATAACACTCACACTCACTAATAACACACACACACACTAATAACACTCACACTCACTAATAACACATACACACACTAATAACACTCACACTCACTCACTAATAACACTCACACTCACTAATAACACACACACTCACTAATAACACACACACTCACTAATAACACATACACACACTAATAACACTCACACTCACTAATAACACACACACACACTAATAACACTCACACTCACTCACTAATAACACTCACACCCGCTAATAACACACACACTCACTAATAACACACACACTCACTAATAACACACACACACTAATAACACACACTCACTAATAACACACACTCACTAATAACACACACTCACTAATAACACACACACACTAATAACACACACTCACTAATAACACACACTCACTAATAACACACACTCACTAATAACACATACACACTCACTAATAACACTCACACTCACTCACTAATAACACTCACACTCACTCACTAATAACACACACACTCACTCACTAATAACACTCACACTCACTCACTAATAACACTCACACTCACACTAATAACACACACATACTAATAACACACACACTCACTCACTAATAACACTCACACTCACTCACAAATAACACACACACTCACTAATAACACACACACTCACTAATAACACTCACACTCACTAATAACACTCACACTCACTAATAACACTCACACTCACTAATAACACACACACTCACTAATAACACTCACACTCACTAATAACACTCACACTCACTAATAACACTCAAACTCACTAATAACACATACACACACTAATAACACTCACACTCACTAATAACACATACACACACTAATAACACTCACACTCACTAATAACACACACACACTAATAACACTCACACTCACTAATAACACATACACACACTAATAACACTCACACTCACTCACTAATAACACTCACACTCACTAATAACACACACACTCACTAATAACACATACACACACTAATAACACTCACACTCACTAATAACACACACACACACTAATAACACTCACACTCACTCACTAATAACACTCACACCCGCTAATAACACACACACTCACTAATAACACACACACTCACTAATAACACACACACACTAATAACACACACTCACTAATAACACACACACACTCACTAATAACACACACTCACTAATAACACTCACACTCACTCACTAATAACACTCACACTCACTCACTAATAACACACACACTCACTCACTAATAACACTCACACTCACTCACAAATAACACACACACACACACACTAATAACACACACTCACTAATAACACTCACACTTACTAATAACACATACACACTCACTAATAACACACACTCACTAATAACACACACACTCTCACTAATAACACACACACACTAATAACACACACATACTAATAACACACACACACACACACACACTAATAACACACACTCACTAATAACACATACACACTCACTAATAACACTCACACTCACTAATAACACTCACACTCACTCACTAATAACACACACACTCACTCACTAATAACACTCACACTCACTCACTAATAACACACACACACTCACTCACTAATAACACTCACTCACTCACTAATAACACACACACTCACTCACTAATAACACTCACACTCACTCACTAATAACACACACACACTCACTCACTAATAACACACACACACTCACTCACTAATAACACTCACTCACTCACTAATAACACACACACTCACTCACTAATAACACACGCACACTCACTCACTAATAACACTCACACACTCACTAATAACACACACACACTCACTAATAACACACACATACTAATAACACACACACTCACTCACTAATAACACACACACTCACTCACTAATAACACACACACTCACTCACTAATAACACACACATACTAATAACACACACACTCACTCACTAATAACACACACACTCACTCACTAATAACACACACTCACTCACTAATAACACACACACACTCACTCACTAATAACACACACACTCACTCACTAATAACACACACACTCACTCACTAATAACACTCACACACTCACTAATAACACACACACACTCACTAATAACACACACATACTAATAACACACACACTCACTCACTAATAACACACACACTCACTCACTAATAACACACACACTCACTCACTAATAACACACACACTCACTCACTAATAACACACACATACTAATAACACACACACTCACTCACTAATAACACACACACTCACTCACTAATAACACTCACACTCACTCACTAATAACACACACACTCACTCACTAATAACACACACACTCACTCACTAATAACACACACACTCACTCACTAATAACACACACATACTAATAACACACACACTCACTCACTAATAACACACACACTCACTCACTAATAACACTCACACTCACTCACTAATAACACACACACACTCACTCACTAATAACACACACACACTCACTCACTAATAACACTCACTCACTCACTAATAACACACACACTCACTCACTAATAACACACGCACACTCACTCACTAATAACACTCACACACTCACTAATAACACACACACACTCACTAATAACACACACATACTAATAACACACACTCACACTCACTAATAACACACACACTCACTCACTAATAACACTCACACTCACTCACTAATAACACACACACACACTCACTCACTAATAACACACACACTCACTCACTAATAACACACACACTCACTCACTAATAACACACACACTCACTCACTAATAACACACACTCACTCACTAATAACACACACATACTAATAACACACACACTCACTCACTAATAACACACACACTCACTCACTAATAACACTCACACTCACTCACTAATAACACACACACACTCACTCACTAATAACACACACACACTCACTCACTAATAACACTCACTCACTCACTAATAACACACACACTCACTCACTAATAACACACACACTCACTCACTAATAACACTCACACACTCACTAATAACACACACACACACTCACTAATAACACACACACTCTCACTAATAACACACACACACTAATAACACACACATACTAATAACACACACACACACCCACTAATAACACTCACACTTACTAATAACACATACACACTCACTAATAACACACACTCACTAATAACACACACACACTCACTAATAAAACACACTCACTAATAACACACACTAATAACACACACACACTCACTAATAACACACACTCACACACTCACTAATAACACATTCACTAAATAACACACACTCACTCACTAATAACACACACTCACACACTCACTAATAACACATTCACTAAATAACACACACTCACTCACTAATAACACACACTCACTCAATAATAACACACACTCACACACTCACTCAATAATAACACACACTCACACATTCAATGACACACTCAATCACTAATAACACATTCACTCACTAATAACACACACTCACTCAATAATAACACACTCACACACTCAATGACACACTCACTCACTAATAACACACACACTCACTAATATACACACACACAATAATACACACGCACACAATAATACACACACTCACTCACTAATATACACACACACTCAATAATAATACACACACACTCAATAGTACACACACACACTCAATAATAATACACACACACTCACTCTCTAATAATACACACACTCACTCTCTAATAATACACACACACTCATTAATATACACACACTCACTAATAATACACACACACACACACACACACTCACTAATAATACACACACACACTCACTAATATAAACACACACACTCACTAATAATACACACACACTCATTAATAATACACACACACTCACTAATAAACACACACACACACACTAATAAACACACACACACTCACTAATAATACACACACACTCACTAATAATACACACACACACACACTCACTAATAATACACACACACACTCAATAATACACACACACTCAATAATACACACACACACACTCACTAATAATACACACACACACACTCACTCACTAATAATACACACACACACACACACTCACTAATAATACACACACACACACTCACTAATAATACACACACACTCACTAACATACACACACACACACACACTCATTAATAATACACACACACACACTCACTAATAATACACACACACTCACTAACATACACACACACACACACTCACTAATAATACACACACACACACTCACTAATAATACACACACACACACTCACTAATAATACACACACACTCACTAACATACACACACACACTCACTAATAATACACACACACTCACTAATAATACACACACACACTCACTAATAATACACACACACACTCACTAATAATACACACACACTCACTAATAATACACACACACTCACTAATAATACACACACACTCATTAATAAACACACACACACTCACTAATAAACACACACACACTCACTAATAAACACACACACACTCACTAATAAACACACACACTCACTAATACACACACACACACACACACACACACACACACACTCACTAATATACACACACACACTCACTAATATACACACACACACTCACTAATAATACACACACACTCACTAATATATACACACACACTCACTAATAATACACACACACTCACTAATATATACACACACACACACACACTCACTAATATACACACACACACACTCACTCACTAATAATACACACACTCACTAATAATACACACACACTCACTAATATATACACACACACACACTCACTAATATATACACACACACACTCACTCACTAATATATACACACACACACTCACTCACTAATATACACACACACACTCAATAATAATACTCACTCACTAATAATACACACACACACTCACTAATAATACACACACACTCACTAATAATACACACACACTCACTAATAACACTCACACTCACTAATAACACTCACACTCACTAGTAACACACACCGGGGTGCAACCGTCTCAGACCACCAGTGAAGTCATTAATTTATTATCATCAGCTGAGCAGTTTGAGTCAAAGTTGAGCTTCAGAGAGTCTCAGTTGTTTTTCTGCTTCGCTGCTGCAGCCGTTCATCAAACTGACTGTTCGGCCTCCAGCTTAATGCAGCTGATGTGAGGTGTGAACGAGTAGAAACACCAACAACGTGAAAGAAACTAACAGTCTATCAGGCACAGATGTTATCAATAATAAGTACTATAATACTAAATAAATGTTCTTTTCTCATTTCGAGTAAAATAAGGGCTGCATTCCAAAATAAAGTGGATCGATCATATTGAGCTCTTAGATTGTTTATTTTCTGTCTTCAGTTCTGATGTCTAGTGTCGCTTCACAATCACCAGTCTCAGAGCAGATGAGACTAACTGGTTTTGAGCTGCATGTGTAAGTATTTCCTCTGTTTCATGTGTGTAACGACAGTCATTATGTGTTGGGCTCTGAGCGCTTCCAAAACACGGGTGACCGACGCTCAACAATGCACCTGAACGCCTCGTGTGGAGTCACTCGCTGCTGATCTGCTAAACACGCAGCTAACGCTACGCTACGTGTCTAGACACGAGCTCAGAGTGTCCGTTCCCGATTAAAGGCTCTGTTTTCTGTTTTTAGAGCACTTTTCTCAGACTCGTCTCGTCTCTGCTGTCTCTGACATGCTGGAGTCAGTCGGCAGAGCCCTGAAGCTCCTCCCTGCACAGAGCAGAGCAGCTCATTGATCGCTGGTTTATTCAAAGTTTATTAATATTAACCGTATCGCGTGTCCAAACTGCCCCAAATTGGACAGTGCACTCCCTTTGTTCCCCAGCCATACACCTGCCAAGTCTGGAGTTGATCTGATGGACATTTCAAGAGATCCGTGAAGGACATACAAACAGAGATTCCTTCCTTTAGTAGACAGATGACAGCGGCACTCCACAAGTTTGTATAAACCTGGACTCCACAAGTTTGTATAAACCTGATGAGCAGTGTTATCCCAGCAGGATGTTCCACAGAGCTTCCTGTGTTGAGGTCAGGTGACTGTGGAGGGAAGTCCAGGACAGTCAGGACTCCTCGGTCTTCTTTGGTCTTCAGTAGTTGTTGCAGAGCTTTGAGGTGTGATGAATCCTTCCAGCATGAAGATGCAAACCAGAGGGTCCAGCATGTCTCTGAAGAACAGAGCGCTGCTCACTTCACTGTCCAACAGGTGAACACCGGCTGCAGGTTGAGTTATTGAACGAGCCTCTGATGAGTCAATCAAAGCCGGCTGATTGACATCTGAACGCTTCAATGGAAGACACACAACTCAAGGAAATCTGACTTTTGGTACAAAGCAGTTAAGTTGGTCAATCCACAAATTTGCTTATATTTGATTGCTGACCTAGAGATGAGCCAACGCACGGCTCGACTCGACTGTTCCGGTTTCCATCAGGCAGCAGGTACCTGGTACTGGTTTTGGTATCACCTCCGTGGACATTCCAAGTCTTCTCTCATCTTTTTTAAAATGAGTTCAACTTCACTTTTAACGCTATCAAATTATATATATATTATATATAGACACACATACACACACACACACACAACTAGAAATGACAAACGTACGCTTGATGAATTAAAAGTAAGATTATGTGCGTACATGAGAAGACACTGAGATAAAGTGTAGAGTCAGTTAATCTGGATTTACAGCTCTTCGTGTGGTCAGCAGGATGTTCAGTAACGGCTCTTCTAGGAGGATTTTATAGAGTTCACTGAGTGAAAACAGTTACATAACGGAGGAGGCCAAACCATGTAAAATGTTAGAAATGTGACAGTCACAGTAAACTGTAACACATGACGGTCTATCAGTCGTGCAGAACATAGTGTGGAGTCAGGTTATCTGCAGACTTTAGTTTATTAAGCTGAAGCTAAAAGCAGCTCTGGATCTGTTACAGTAACAACAGATGACTCGTTCTCACAGCCACATTTTACTCTGCAAATGTCTTTAAATACTGAATATGTTCAATAAATATGAGTCAGTCATGATGTTTCATTTCTGTTTATTTTCTGAGACAACAGGTTTAAACTCTACTGGACCAAAGTAGAGCTGCAGAGATTAGTCGATTAATCGATTAGCTGTCAACTATTACATTATCACCAAATATGTTGATAATTGATTCATTGTTTTGAGTCATTTCTGTAAGAAAAAAAAATCAAAGTTCTCTGATTTCAGCTTCTGAAATGTGAATATTTTCTTTAGTGTCTATGACAGTAAACTGAATCTGACATTGGAGGACGTCGTCTTTGGTAGTAAACAGTAAACTGAGACTGTTCCAGCTGTTCTCAGTCATTATTTACACGTTACTGATGACCATTCATCATAAATCTCACTGTGGAAATATTATGTGAAAGCACCGATAGTCACCCCGATAACACTGTCATAATATTAATATCGAGGTATTTGGTCAAAGACGTTGTGATATGTGATTGTGTCCGTGTGGCCCATCGTTAGCTGCAGCTCTAACACAAAACAACATGTTTACGTCTCAGTGACGGCGCCCTCTAGCTGCCGTAGTGATGATGACCCACAAAGCCGTCATGTGACGTCATTACTAGAGATGTCAACAGTTAACTGTTAATCAGTTTACACATGTTGGTCTGTAGGTTTACATACATGTATGTATACATACACACACACACACACACACACACACACACACTATATATAGTATCGGTGTGAAACTACTGACTTCTGCACAGAGTGTTGCATTATGGGCTGTTTGTAGCATTAATGTTGCTAGGCTACATGCTTATAGTGAGTGTCTTAGAGTCACTGTTTGGTTAGTCCAGTTTAACCTGCAGGAGTTTCTGAGGGATCCTGTAACGTGTTTTTCTGCCGCGGAGTCCAAAACGTCTCCTGACGTCTCTACTGCACAAACTGAATATATCAAGCTGCCAAATACACTGAGACAGACAACGAGCCGCTCAAAAACACAAACAGGAAGTCATAGTAATGCTAACTGCCAGAGAACATCATTATAGATCACCTCCAGGAGCCTGCAGGAGAGTGTACGAGTATGTAACTATACTATGATGTAAGTTATATTCACGTTATAACGTTATTTTTCCATAAACAGCTGTTGGAAAAGGGGGGGGGGGGGGGGTCGCCTTATAGTCACATGTTTATTTATATTGGTACCTCGAGCCTGAGTATGTTACGCCATCGAGAGCTGCTGTGACTAAACACACTGGAAGACTTTGAGAATAAGAAGCTAAAAGTCAAGCTAACGTAGCTCTGACCACCGACTGCTGGACCCGGTTAGTCATCGATCGGTTAACGGGAGTAGAAACTGACATCAATAATCAATACAGAGCAACAAACTCCACGAAGGAAGCTGGTCAACCAAACATCAGATCGCTGTTCACTTCCTGTTTACAACCAATAGCCAACACTATCGTCCTCTAACCGAAACCACCTGCTTGTTACTGTTGCCATGACAACGAAGGTCTCCTAACTTTAAAACACCTGTTTTTGAGATGCTCGACTGTGACGTTGTTACGTAACGTCGTGTTTATTGTTTCTACTTTCGAAAATAAAATCTGCATTAAATGTCCAAAAATCCTGAAGCAGTTCTAATCTGTAACTGGGATTATACCTCGGAGAGTATTTGGGTACTGCATAACATGTACACAGTACTACATATACACAGTACTGCAACTGAACCCCACTGTACTGCAGTACTGCATCACATGTGCACAGTACTACATATACACAGTACTGCAACTGAACCCCACTGTACTGCAGTACTGCATCACATGTGCACAGTACTACATATACACAGTACTGCAACTGAACCCCACTGTACTGCATAACATGTACACAGTACTACATATACACAGTACTGCAACTGAACCCCACTGTACTGCATAACATGTACACAGTACTGCATATACACAGTACTGCAACTGAACCCCACTGTACTGCAGTACTGCATCACATGTGCACAGTACTACATATACACAGTACTGCAACTGAACCCCACTGTACTGCAGTACTGCATCACATGTGCACAGTACTACATATACACAGTACTGCAACTGAACCCCACTGTACTGCAGTACTGCATCACTCATACACAGTATTACATATACACAGTACTGCAACTGAACCCCACTGTACTGCAGTACTGCATCACTCATACACAGTATTACATATACACAGTACTGCAACTGAACCCTACTGTACTGCGTCACATGTCCACAGTACTACATGTACACAGTACTGCAACTGAACCCCACTGTACTGCAGTACTGCATCACTCATACACAGTACTACATGTACACAGTACTGCAACTGAACCCCACTGTACTGCAGTACTGCATCACATGTTCGCTGTACTACAACTCAACCACACTGTACTGCAGAATCACATGTCAACAACACTGTACAATAAAGAGCTACCCAAAACTACAGTACTACATCACATCTACAGAGTACTGCAGTACTACATCACATCTACAGAGTACTACATCACATCTACAGAGTACTACATCACTACATCACATCTACAGAGTACTACATCACTACGTCACATCTACAGAGTACTACATCACTACATCACATCTACAGAGTACTGCAGTACTAAATAACATCTACAGAGTACTACATCACATCTACAGAGTACTGCAGTACTAAATCACATCTACAGAGTACTACATCACATCTACAGAGTACTACATCACATCTACAGAGTACTACATCACATCCACAGAGTACTGCAGTACTAAATCACATCTACAGAGTACTACATCACATCTACAGAGTACTGCAGTACTAAATCACATCTACAGAGTACTACATCACTACATCACATCTACAGAGTACTGCAGTACTAAATCACCTCTACAGAGTACTACATCACATCTACAGAGTACTACATCACATCTACAGAGTACTGCAGTACTACATCACATCTACAGAGTACTACATCACATCTATAGAGTACTACATCACATCTACAGAGTACTACATCACATCTACAGAGTACTGCAGTACTACATCACATCTACAGAGTACTACATCACATCTACAGAGTACTACACAGAGTACTACAGAGACTCCTCAGTTAAACAGTTACTGCGTCATCAGTTATTGATCCATCACTGATCAATGGAAACGATCAGATCTGTCCTTCTTCTCTCCTCCCTCTGTCTCCTTCATCCATCCTCCATCACCGGTCGGCCATTTTCTCTCCCTCCATCTCCATCCCCTCCCTCCCTCCCTCCCTCCCCCCCTCTATTCTCTCTTTCTGTTACACAAATTTAATCCAGCAAAGAAGAAAAGCAGCAGAGAACAACAGACAATGACAGAGGAAAAAAAACGACCCCCCCACCCTTCCTGCCCCCCCCCCCCCACAGGGAGGGGAGGGGAGGGGGGGGGGACAGGGGGGGGGGGGTGGGGTCGTCTTGACACAAACACACACAATAGAAATAATAAAAACATTAGAAATAAATAGAAGCAGACAGAGAGAAAGAGGATAAATGTGCAGAGAAAATGGCAGCTCACCCCATCGCTGCCTCCATCACCTCCTCCTCGCTCCGACTGTCTGACAGAGAGCAGTCAGCTGGGCCGGCCAGCAGCCAATCAGGAGCCAGACACACACAGAGAGGGGGGAGGGAGGCCCCCTCCCCTCCTCCTGCTCCCAGCATGCTTTGCTGCTGCTGCTGCTGCTGCTGCAGGCAGACTGACCGGGTTACTGATGTTCACACATACACACACACACACACACACACACACACACAGATATATATACACACAGATACACACACACACACAGATACACACACACACACACATACACACACACACACACAGATACACACACACACACACACACACACACACACACAGATACACACACACACACAGATACACACACACACACACAGATATATATACACACACACACAAACACACACAGATACACACACACACACACAGATATATATACACACACACACAAACACACACAGATACACAAACACACACAGATATACACACACACACACACACAGATATATATACACACACACACAAACACACACAGATACACAAACACACACAGATATACACACACACACACACAGATACACACACACACAGATATACATACACACACACACACACACACACTGCAGTCTGATCAATACTTTGATCTATTTTCTATGTACAGTTGAGGTTATTTTACTTTTTGATCTGTCTGATGATTTGAATCATTAATGGATCAATAACATAAGCAGTGAAAGATGTTCATTCCACTTTCCTGTCAGCGGAGTTATTGATCCATCTGTCAATCAGCTAATCAATCAGAATGATGTCATATCATGAATCTTTGTTTATGGATCAAATCAGATCAGTTATGACGTCATGGAGAAAATAAAATAATGTAACAACTGATCACTGTGAAAATATGCAGGCTGATACACTTATTGATCTGAAAACATATTGATCAGGATGACAACATGATTGATAAAGTTCCTCTGTAAAAACAAACCATCACTAAGAGATTATTATTAATAAATGGTGATCAATAATAATAATTATTATTATTATTGATTTCTTCACTTCCTGCACTCAGAGTATTGGTGTGTACTGTGTATTACAGTAGTGGTACTAGCTGTAGGTATATTCATAGTATTTGTGTGTACTGTGTATTACAGTAGTGGTACTAGCTGTAGGTGTATTCATAGTATTGGTGTGTACTGTGTATTACAGTAGTGGTACTAGCTGTAGGTATATTCATAGTATTTGTGTGTACTGTGTATTACAGTAGTGGTACTAGCTGTAGGTATGTTCATAGTATTGGTGTGTACTGTGTATTACAGTAGTGGTACTAGCTGTAGGTATGTTCATAGTATTGGTGTGTACTGTGTATTACAGTAGTGGTACTAGCTGTAGGTATATTCATAGTATTTGTGTGTACTGTGTATTACAGTAGTGGTACTAGCTGTAGGTATGTTCATAGTATTGGTGTGTACTGTGTATTACAGTAGTGGTACTAGCTGTAGGTATATTCATAGTATTTGTGTGTACTGTGTATTACACTAGCGGTACTAGCTGTAGGTATATTCATAGTATTTGTGTGTACTGTGTATTACACTAGTGGTACTAGCTGTAGGTATATTCATAGTATTTGTGTGTACTGTGTATTACACTAGTGGTACTAGCTGTAGGTATATTCATAGTATTTGTGTGTACTGTGTATTACACTAGTGGTACTAGCTGTAGGTATATTCATAGTATTTGTGTGTACTGTGTATTACAGTAGTGGTACTAGCTGTAGGTATATTCATAGTATTTGTGCGTACTGTGTATTACACTAGTGGTACTAGCTGTAGGTATATTCATAGTATTTGTGTGTACTGTGTATTACAGTAGTGGTACTAGCTGTAGGTATATTCATAGTATTTGTGCGTACTGTGTATTACAGTAGTGGTACTAGCTGTAGGTGTATTCATAGTATTTGTGTGTACTGTGTATTACACTAGTGGTACTAGCTGTAGGTATATTCATAGTATTTGTGTGTACTGTGTATTACAGTAGTGGTACTAGCTGTAGGTATATTCATAGTATTTGTGTGTACTGTGTATTACACTAGTGGTACTAGCTGTAGGTATATTCATAGTATTTGTGTGTACTGTGTATTATATATTCTGTGGTTTTACATGAAAACAACATTCAACAACACGTCCACAGTTTAAATCAAATCTTACAAAATAAAAGTATCGATACTCAGTTGTTAAAGTGCAACATGAGGCACGATTCCTTCTTCCTTTAAACATGAGTGAATCAGAACACACAAACACGTCTGTCCTGCAGCTTGTTGATCGAACCACAAACAAACATTCAGCAAGGAACCAGCAGACGTACGAGCAGATCGTACAAACAGAGACGTACGAGCAGAGACGCACGAGCAGATCGTACGAGCAGAGACGCACGAGCAGTGTCCGACCCACAACTTCAAGGCTTTCATTTTTTATTTAAAATTCAAACTTTTGTACAGTACAGACTACAGCGTGTCAGTAAATGTGCAGTACAGACTGCAGCGTGTCAGTAAATGTGCAGTACAGACTGCAGCGTGTCAGTAAATGTGCAGTACAGACTGCAGCGTGTCAGTAAATGTGCAGTACAGACTGCAGCGTTTCAGTAAATGTGCAGTACAGACTACAGTGTGTCAGTAAATGTGCAGTACAGACTACAGCGTGTCAGTAAATGTGCAGTACAGACTGCAGCGTGTCAGTAAATGTGCAGTACAGACTGCAGCGTGTCAGTAAATGTGCAGTACAGACTACAGTGTGTCAGTAAATGTGCAGTACAGACTGCAGCGTGTCAGTAAATGTGCAGTACAGACTGCAGCGTGTCAGTAAATGTGCAGTACAGACTACAGTGTGTCAGTAAATGTGCAGCAGACTGCAGCGTTTCAGTAAATGTACAATACAGACTACAGTGTGTCAGTAAATGTGCAGTACAGACTGCAGCGTGTCAGTAGATGTACAGAACAGACTGCAGCGTGTCAGTAAATGTGCAGTACAGACTACAGCGTGTCAGTAAATGTGCAGCAGACTGCAGCGTGTCAGTAAATGTGCAGTACAGACTGCAGCGTGTCAGTAAATGTGCAGTACAGACTACAGCGTGTCAGTAAATGTGCAGCAGACTGCAGCGTGTCAGTAAATGTGCAGTACAGACTGCAGCGTGTCAGTAAATGTGCAGTACAGACTACAGGGTGTCAGTAAATGTGCAGCAGACTGCAGCGTGTCAGTAAATGTACAGCACAGACTACAGGGTGTCAGTAGATGTACAGCACAGACTGCAGCGTGTCAGTAAATGTGCAGTACAGACTACAGCGTGTCAGTAAATGTGCAGCAGACTGCAGCGTGTCAGTAAATGTGCAGTACAGACTGCAGCGTGTCAGTAAATGTGCAGTACAGACTACAGGGTGTCAGTAGATGTACAGCACAGACTGCAGCGTGTCAGTAAATGTACAGCACAGACTACAGGGTGTCAGTAGATGTACAGCACAGACTGCAGCGTGTCAGTAAATGTGCAGTACAGACTACAGCGTGTCAGTACATGTGCAGTACAGACTGCAGCGTGCCAGTACATGTGCAGTACAGACTACAGCGTGTCAGTACATGTGCAGTACAGACTGCAGCGTGTCAGTAAATGTGCAGCAGAATGCAGCGTGTCAGCAAATGTACAGAACAGACTACAGTGTGTCAGTACATGTGCAGTACAGACTACAGCGTGTCAGTAAATGTACAATACAGACTTCAGTGTGTCAGTAAATGTACAATACAGACTTCAGCGTGTCAGTAAATGTACAGAACAGACTACAGTGTGTCAGTACATGTGCAGTACAGACTACAGCGTGTCAGTAAATGTACAATACAGACTACAGCGTGTCAGTAAATGTACAATACAGACTGCAGCGTGTCAGTAAATGTACAGAACAGACTACAGCGTGTCAGTAAATGTGCAGTACAGACTACAGCGTGTCAGTAAATGTACAATACAGACTACAGCGTGTCAGTAAATGTACAATACAGACTTCAGCGTGTCAGTAAATGTACAGTACAGACTGCAGCGTGTCAGTAAATGTGCAGTACAGACTGCAGCGTGTCAGTAAATGTGCAGTACAGACTGCAGCGTGTCAGTAGATGTACAGAACAGACTGCAGCATTTCAGTAAATGTGCAGTACAGACTACAGCGTGTCAGTAGATGTACAGAACAGACTACAGCGTGTCAGTAAATGTGCAGTACAGACTGCAGCGTGTCAGTAGATGTACAGAACAGACTGCAGCGTTTCAGTAAATGTGCAGTACAGACTGCAGCGTGTCAGTAGATGTACAGAACAGACTACAGCGTGTCAGTAAATGTGCAGTACAGACTACAGTGTGTCAGTAAATGTGCAGTACAGACTACAGCGTGTCAGTAAATGTACAGAACAGACTACAGCGTGTCAGTAAATGTGCAGTACAGAGGACAGCGTGTCAGTAAATGTACAGAACAGACTACAGCGTGTCAGTAAATGTGCAGTACAGACTACAGCGTGTCAGTAAATGTACAGAACAGACTACAGCGTGTCAGTAAATGTGCAGTACAGACTACAGCGTGTCAGTAGATGTACAGAACAGACTGCAGCGTGTCAGTAAATGTGCAGTACAGACTACAGCGTGTCGGTAGATGTACAGAACAGACTGCAGCGTGTCAGTAAATGTGCAGTACAGACTACAGCGTGTCAGTAAATGTGCAGTACAGACTACAGCGTGTCAGTAGATGTACAGAACAGACTACAGCGTGTCAGTAAATGTGCAGTACAGACTGCAGCGTGTCAGTAGATGTACAGAACAGACTACAGCGTGTCAGTAGATGTACAGAACAGACTACAGCGTGTCAGTAGATGTGCAGTACAGACTACAGCGTGTCAGTAGATGTACAGAACAGACTACAGCGTGTCAGTAAATGTGCAGTACAGACTACAGCGTGTCAGTAAATGTGCAGTACAGACTACAGCGTGTCAGTAAATGTACAGAACAGACTACAGCGTGTCAGTAAATGTGCAGTACAGACTACAGCGTGTCAGTAAATGTGCAGTACAGACTACAGCGTGTCAGTAAATGTACAGAACAGACTTCAGCGTGTCAGTAAATGTGCAGTACAGACTACAGCGTGTCAGTAAATGTACAGAACAGACTACAGCGTGTCAGTAAATGTGCAGTACAGACTACAGCGTGTCAGTAGATGTACAGAACAGACTGCAGCGTGTCAGTAAATGTACAGTACAGACTACAGCGTGTCAGTAAATGTGCAGTACAGACTACAGCGTGTCAGTAGATGTACAGAACAGACTGCAGCGTGTCAGTAAATGTGCAGTACAGACTACAGTGTGTCAGTAGATGTACAGAACAGACTGCAGCGTGTCAGTAAATGTGCAGTACAGACTACAGTGTGTCAGTAAATGTACAATACAGACTACAGTGTGTCAGTAAATGTACAATACAGACTACAGTGTGTCAGTAAATGTACAATACAGACTACAGTGTGTCAGTAAATGTGCAGTACAGACTACAGTGTGTCAGTAAATGTACAATACAGACTACAGTGTGTCAGTAAATGTGCAGTACAGACTACAGCGTGTCAGTAGATGTACAGAACAGACTGCAGCGTGTCAGTAGATGTACAGAACAGACTGCAGCGTGTCAGTAAATGTACAGTACAGACTACAGCGTGTCAGTAGATGTGCAGTACAGACTGCAGCGTGTCAGTAAATGTGCTCACAGTAAAGTCTGTGTGTACTTCTACTTTTTCATCCAGCTTCGTAGTAAAGTGTAGTACTTGCTCACTCTGAGTAGAAGTATTGTGCTGTAAGTATTATTAGTAGTGAAGTACCAGCGGCTGTAGTCTCAGTGGTACTAGTGGTAACCCTGCAATAGTAGTATTAGTAGTACTGCAGTAGTATTGCAGTTGCACTGTACAGTAACAATAGCAGCAGCTCTGCTAGCTAGCTTCACCTGCTAACGGTACTTTCCCGTCATTTTAACGCTGCACACACAAACCGGTCCAGTTACTAAACACCCGCCGCAGCTGTCCGGTCCCGGTAATCCCGGTAACCGTCCCCGGGCCGTCCTGGGCCCGGCCGAACCGCCCGAACACCGACAGCCCGACCAAAACAAACGGTTAGCAACAGCTAGGCTAACGGGACGGCCGCTCTTACCTCCCGGTTCAGAGAAAAGTCCTCTTCAGACGGAGCAGCTTCACGGGAACATCACCGGGAAACACTCAGCCGTTAGACGAGCCGGCAGCGGCGGCGGGAGCCTCTCATGTCTCCGGTCAGAGCGGGAAAACAGTTCAACAAAGTCCGGGAGAAGTTGAACTAACTCGGCCTCTCTGTTGTGGAGCTGCGGCCGGCCGCCATCTTGTGTGTGTGTGTGCGTGCGCGTGTGTGTGTATGTGTGTGTGTGTGTGTGTGTTTGTGTGCGTGTGTGTGTGTGTGTGTGTGTGTGTGTGTGTGTGTGTGTGTGTGAATCATTAATTTCAGGGTGAAAACTTGGTTTAACTTTAAAGGACGAGTTCACAGTTTTTCAGACTGATGAAGCTGAATAGAAGCTTCACACAGACTTTAAACGACTGTGTGGACACACTGTGGATTTTATCCTCCATCACTTCCATTAAAACATATTTGAAGGATCTTTTAATATCCAGTATGAACAGGAGGAATGATTACAGACACCTGACTGCTGGTTTAACTGGGAACACTGGGAACTGGTACTTTAACGATCTCCAGACGTGTTCAGACAGATAATCAATCAGACTCCACATGCAGAGCAAAACCTTTAAATGTGTTTCATCCCCTAAATAAATCACAAGCACATACAGATCAATTCACAGCTGAACTGACCTTTATAAGTATTGATGTCAACATTCATGACTTTAATGTTTTAATTTGATGTTTTTACTGTTTTATTGTTACGTTTGTCTGATTGAGTTTCCGTTACTATGCAACAGACAATAAACAAACCTTGAATCTGAATAAAGATATTAGAACAGTGTGAGTCTGATCTGGTATTTCCATCGTCCTCCACACAGAGGATCCAGTGCTTTATTTTCACCTTTTCTCTAACTGGGAACATTGGTATTAAAGTGAAAGAGAAGAATTATCAGCACAATGTTCTCATATTTACTCAACATCTGTTCAAGGTGGAGTTTTAATTCTTATATAACGCTGATAGTTTAATGAATGATAACACGTCACATTTTAACTGTTATATGTTGTGAATCTGCAGTAACATTTATCTGTCAGTGTTTTCCTCTGAAATACACAATTATGTATTTTTAAGAACTTTTGTTTGTTATTTCAGTGTTTAATAAGTTAGAACAGTAACATAATTGAATATTTTTCACATCTAAACATCATAATAATAATCATAATAGATCTGTTTGTGGTCTCAGGCAGTAACTGCCCGTCTTACCTGATGCTAAAGTCTTTGTTCACTGGAGGCTTCAAGGCTCCACATCACACATGACTGATGTATTTATATATGACAGGCTTTATTTATCGATTACAGACACGAACAAGATCCAACTGATGGCATGTTAAAGTGAAAACACTGATTTCCAGCATGGTCCCAAGATTAAAAGACAAAGAGACATAAAGAAAAACATTCAACAAGTCAGTTTAATTTGTATATCATGAATCACACATTAAGCTACGACTTCCTGTCCCCTAAAAACACTTTAACAGGGAAAAGTGTAAGAAAGCTCAGGAAGAACAGACAGGAAATAGATTATAATGGATCTATAATATACATGAAGAATGTGATGAAGAGGATGAAGAGCAGCTTCCAGGTGAGTCATGTGACCTCCATCACCATGGAGACCTGGCAGGAGGACAGACAAGAGAAGAGACAAGAGATGCAATGATGATCAATACAGTTCCAATAAACGGCGGCGCTGAGGTACGTGAAGATTCCGTCCGTCGTGGCCGAACATCCGCTTGTCCCGGATGTTTTAGTTCACAATGGCTGCACTGACATTTCAAGTCAGTCCTCTGAACCACTGAAACAGGACTTCATGAAGCTCATTGACTCCTTCACAGTTCATGGCAGACGGCTATTTATTAGCGGACCCATCCCGGGTCGTTTTAGCCTCCACACCTGGCTGCAGTCAACCTGCGCAGCCCTCAACGTAGCTTTTATTGACAATTTTAACCTCTTCTGGAAACGCCCTGGCTTTTTCCGCCCTGATGGCCCAGGTTCACGCACTCTTACTGACAATATTCTCTACTCGATCTGGAACTCTCCCCGACTATCACCGATCACATGACCTCACCTGCTCACTTCCAGTCCGCTACCATCCTAGTTTTTGTGTCTGCTTCTAAACCTCCACTCCCACGCCCATGGACATCCCAGTTAGAACCACAGACAGACCCGACCATCTTCTGCTTATAATAGCATTAAAAATTGCAGAAATCCAAATAACTTAATTCCAGTAACACCTGTTATCATATCTGAGCATCATCATCATCATCATCATCATCCGTATGCTCCAAACATAGCATGCTCTCCTCATCGCCCCATCCCAGTCATTACAAACCACAGACCTTGTAGACAGCGAGCATCAGAGAGCAGCTCTCACATTGACCCAGATCCTGTTTACACCAGGCTGGTACCTGTTGTTGTTGGCCTGGATAAGGGGATCCAGATCCCCCGCCTGCAGTCACCCTGTCTCCGCAGAGGAGGGGTGAACCCCCGAAACCTTCAGCCGCTGGGTCGGGCACCCGGGACGGCAAGCGGGCCGACTCCAACCGAGACGGCCCTGATAAATGCTAGATTGCTAGAAAATAAGACATTCATTCTAAATGTTTTTTTTTTGTTTTTAGATTTTCTGTGTGTGACTGAAACCTGGCTGAATGTCAGAGAGTTAAACTCCTTTTCAGAACTTTTACCGCTGGATTGCACATATTTTAACTCCAGGGGAAAGACGGGGGGAGGGGGAGGAATAGTTTTTAAGAAAAGTTTTAACTGCAGACAACTACAGTCGCACTTTTACTCCAGTTTTGAACTGAATATGTTTGAGTTGGACCAATCGCATCTAGTACTGTGTGCTGTGATATATCGACCACCTAAATATAATATATAATAAGGACTTTCTCAATGACTTTTCTGATTTCTTGGCTGGTCTTATGACAGATTATGACAAGATTTTAATATTCATGTCTGAGAAGCCGTTGGTTAAAGACTTTCTTAATCTCATTGACTCCTTCAGTCTAGTACAGTCTGTGACAGGTCCTGTACAAGAGCATGGACACACACTGGATCTGGATTTGAAGTATGTGATGCAGTTTTCTCTGATCACATGCCTGTTTTATCTGAGAACTCCAGCAACACTTGTAGTGTGAAGAACAACTTTATTAGTTGACCGACGCGTTTCAGCTTGTGGCCTTTATCAGGGTCATCATAGAACACATTACAAACAACATTTGAATAAAGTAAGTTCAGTATGAAAAAAGGTAAAAAAAATTTTTTTTTAAAGTTCAAAAAATATAAAAGACAACCAATCATATACATCAAGACACATATCAGCCAATGGGGCATCTACAGAGATGGGTTTGATATATGGTCATGTGGTTTCAGGCCAATCAATCTGATTGGCCTTTATTTAAATATTGCTTTAAATAAAGTTTTTCTGGCCAATGAAATGCTCTTACAGAAAAACTGGGACAATGTCTTAGAAAAGGTCAAAGGTCGGCTCATGAAATGGAAATGGCTTCTACCTAAAATGTCCTACAGAGGTCGTGTTCTCGTGATTAACAATCTGGTCTCTTCTGCTCTGTTGCACCGGTTGGCCTGCGTTGATCCTCCAGCTTCTCTTTTATCACAGATCCAAAGGGTTTTGGTTGATTTTTTTGGGACAGGTTGCACTGGGTACCTCAGAGTGTGCTGTTTCTTCCTAAGGAGGAGGGTGGACAAGGTCTGGTCCATCTGGCCAGCAGGGGCGCTGCCTTCCGCCTTCAGTTCATTCAGAGACTGCTCACTGGGCCCACAGACCTGGTGTGGAGGACTTAATCCTGCTGCATCCTGCAGCGGTTTGGTGGTCTGGGACTGGGTTTGTCTCTGTTTCTAATGGACTCCAAGAGGTTGGACGCTTCGTCCCTGCCGGCCTTTTATAGAAGCGTCTTCTCAGTGTGGACTTTGCTGAGGAAGCAGAGGCAGGAGCAGGATGACTCTCTGTACTGGCTCCTACAGGAACCTGTACTGTTTGGAGGACTTTTGGATTGTCCCAGCTGGGGTGGACCTACTCTATCCAGACTCCTTCACACTGCAGGAGTTTCTACTCTGGGGCAGGTGGTGGAGCTGGCGGGACCTCGGTTGGATGATCCTGTTGGACTAGCTGCTCGGATGGGAGTGAGATCTACGCGAGTCATAAACCAGTTACTGAAACATTGGAAACAGAAGCTGACAGGACATCAATGCCTTCTGTTAACTGACTTTTGTGATGGCGCACTGCTGCCAAACTGTACGGACCCCTATCCCACCATTGGACTGTTTCCGGATTTCAAAAACTGTTCCAGTCCTTTACTTGAGCCTGTCGACCCTGTGGGAGCTTCTTTGGAGGACGCCTCAGGAAAGACTCTGTATAAGTTGATGGTTAAAACCTTGAACCAGAACAAACTGAATGGACGCAGTGACACCCCGTGGAGGACGTATCTGGACTTAGACCCTGACGTCAAACCTGCATGGAGGTCTTTGTATAAACCTCCTTTAACAAAGAAACATGCAGACCTGCAGTGGAGGATCCTACATGGCATTGTAGCAGTGAACTCTTTTATCTCTGTTATTAATGCTGCTGTGGAGGAGAAATGCCCCTTCTGCAGCCAAAGAGAGACGGTGTTTCACTGTTTCTCAGAGTGCTCTCGTCTGACGGCTCTGTTTGTGTTGTTGGAAACCATTTTTAGCAGATATGGAGAAATTTTTATGAAGCAGGTTTTTATTTGTGGTTTTAAATACACTCGCCAACAGAAGAACAAGTGTCAGATATTGAACTTTGTTTTGGGACAGGCAAAGATGGCGGTGTATGTGAGCCGCAGGAGGAAGGTGGAGGAAGAGCTGAATGTTGATGTGGTTCCTGTTTTTGTCAGAATGGTGAAGTCCAGACTGCTGGTAGAGTTTAGTTTTTACAGAGCTGCTCATGACCTGGAGACTTTCCAGCTGATTTGGGGTTATGGGGGGGTGCTCTGCTCTGTAATAGATGGACAGTTGAGTTTTGGACATGTGCTGATGTAACTTTGATACCTGATATGTAATTATATTATGTATGTGTTAATGTAGTGTATTACGTTTTTTTTTACAGTGTACATAGTGGATAATAAATGTTGAGTTTAAAAATCAAATCTCTATGTCTCTCTCTCTCTCTCTGGTTATTCCCTGTTGGAAGTTTACGCCCTCTTTCTGTTCTCGTTGTGTTGCAGCTTCTTTTCTCCGTCTAAAGGTATTTATTGTGACTTTATTGTGACAGTTTTCCCTGTTTGACTCTTGAATGACTCTTTGTTCATCTTGTTAGTTTAGTTCCAGTAGAAACAGCAGAAATCTGTAGTTCAGAACTCTACTAACAGTCAACACAAATCAACACGGTGGAAGTTTTCCTTCATTTTAGCGTCACTGTTCAAAGTGTCCAATAACAGCTGACAGTACTGAGTCAGTGTTCACAGATCAATAACTTCCAACATTTGTCTAATTTGTGGAGAAAAACAACAAGCTGCTCTGTCTGTATTAGTGACAGCTTCAAGTTCAAATAACTTTATTTGTTATTTACAAGGAGAAACACAGAGAACATGTGGGTCACATGCTGAGTAAAAACAGAGTTACAGTCCATAAAAAGTACAAACATAGAAGTAAAAACAGGTAAAATATCTTAATATTAGTGGTGCAACGGATCGTAGATGGTCCGTGATCCGTACGGATCGACGAGGCTGATCTTGGCTTCCGGGTGGAATTTTCCGGCATAACGCCTGTAGATGCCGGTGTTCAGTCATTTTCGAGCTAATTCATGAAATGAAAAAATGAACAAATACGGGGAAGATGAAATGAGAATGATCAGTAGAGTGCAGTTGTCCTAAATTTTGAGCATTTTAACTGTATCATATTTTTTTACAGATTATAAACTGATTTTCAGTCTTATTGTTATTTCTGCCTGTTTGCTGACGTCCCCCCCCCCCCCCCCCCCCCTAGACCCGTCCCAATCGGAGGCTGTGAATCGGATGCCAACTTCAGCCCCGTTACGGATCGCCCCCGCACAGTTCGGCACGCATGTGAACTGCAAAATTTGATGTGTCATTTAAGACAAACAGCTGTAACTGCTGTAAGTACAAGTCATGGGCAGACAACGTGTCGCTAACAGGGATTTTGAAGAACAACGATCAAACCAGCATCTAACGGGTCTGAAGTGACGTCTGCAGGTTTGTTTACATGATGTTTGATGTGCTGCAGCTGAGCAGCTGATTAGCATCTAGCTGCTAACTGACGTTAGCGGTGAATGTTTGGTGGCTCGTTCAACAAGCTGCAGGACGAGACGTGTGTTCATGTTTCTAAGTTATCATCAAGGTTTGATGACGTGGACAGAAGCTGTTTCATTCACTAACGTGTTTAAAAGAGGAAGGTATCAGGCCTCATATTGCAATTTAATTTAACAACTGACCATTGAACATTTTATATATTTTAAGATTTTATTTAAACATTGGACATCTCGAATGTTGTTTTCATTTAAGACCATGCGCAGAAGGTCCTTGATGTAAGTGTTTTACAGAATAAGGAAAGCAAAGTTTTATTTGTCCCTTTTTTTTCTTTTTTGCTGATCCGTAAAATGATCCGATCCGTGACTGAAATCCGTGATACGATCCGAACCGTGAGTTTTGTGATCCTAGTTAATCTACAACATAGAGACTGGGTGTGGCAGTGGTGGAGGAAGGGGTTAAATCTGGCCGGAGCTTTCAGACTCTGTGTGATGCTGATAGATGTGTAATGTAACTCCTTTCCTCTGACTTTAATGAACAGCTGTGGCTGTCACACAGCAGCAGCATCCATACCAGTGTCTCCAGACTGGGAGACAGCGGTAAGTATTGATTAGCACAAATACTTAGTGTCATTATATTTAGATGGATTATTAGATCACATGTTGGTTGTATGAAGGGTGGAGGATATTAGAAACAGCTGTGTGTGTTTGTCATGTGACTGAGAGGAATGATGAGAAATAATGTGTTGTTGTGTTTGTGTGAAGGTGTTTCTCTGCTATGGATCAGTGTGAGGACAGAGAGGAGGGAGTCCCTCCCTCTAAAAGCTCTCTGTGTGGGGAACATGACAGCCAGACCAAAGCTCAGAGGTGAGATGAGGATCTCTAACTGTCCATCACTGTTCTCCACCATCATTATTCACACTCAAAGCTCTGTGTGTGTTGTGTTGAAGAACAAAGAAGCAGCACAGACCAGAACCTGGACTCAGACCTGAACCTGGACCTGGACCCAGTTGTTTGTCCTTCAGGAGCGACCGGTCAAAGGATGCTGTTGTTCATTTTAAACAAGATCCTTTATCTGATAAAAAGTATGTTGTTGTCAATATTAAAACTATAAATTGTGCAGTATGTTAATCACAGGAAATGTAACTGAATATGTGACCTTTAATAAATGTATCATTGCTGTTTTTGGATCAGGATCCATCAGAGACCAGAATCTCCTGGACCTCCATCCAGCTGTGTGTCCTTCAGGAGCGACAACTCAAAGGATCTTATTATTAACTTTAAAGGACGACGTCCTGCTGGTCAGAAGTAAGCTGTCAGTCAAACGTCTGTGATTCATGTCTGAATGTATGTTGTGACTGTTGAACACGCTGTTTCTGGGGCTTCACTTATCAAAGCCTGTGATCCAGTTCAAACCAACAAGAACATGTGAGCTGATCAAACGTACTCGTTCAGACTAATTTACATACAGACGAGCCCCCAGATTGCCACATATGGTCAACACCTCCCTCTGAAAGGAGCTTTAATGTAGAGTTACTGTTTATGGACTAAAGCTGCAAAGCAGAAAAATAAAGACGAAGGACGTAATGAGGTTCAGATACTGTAGCGTCCAGGAGGTGTGTGGGAAAGCTTCCCAGCATGCACCAGGGCAACAGGTTTATGGACATAAGTTTCATTTTATGTAGATTCACTGGACACTTTATTAGGAACACCAGTTCAACCTAATGCAACAACTTTATGATCAATTCTACTTTATGTTTATTATTGAGCTCGCAGTGCTGCTGGTGAACTGGACTGTATTATATTGATTAGTGTTCCTAATATTTTGTCCACCTCATTAACATACATGAAGGAACAAAATCAGTTAAACCAAACAGCTTTTTTTACATTTCTATAATCCACAATGACAGATCAATAAATGAAGATACAGTTTGGGGTCAGGTGGTCAACTCATTCACTTTATATGATGATCAATAACAGAACAGACACTGGGAACAGCACCACTTTAACTGAGGTCATTGATTATAAATTAACTTTTAATTGTTGCACTTTTAAACAGCAGAACAGATAATAAACCTCAGTAATGTAAAGTATATTAGAAACCTTAGTAGTCTTAGTTAAATCCATTAAAATGATTGGTATATTAACACAACAGTTGATCATTAATGCAGATTGATTACAGTTGAATGTCATGAACAGTGATCAGTGACAGTAGAGTTGCTTTATGTTGCTGTAATCAGTGTTAGCAAAGCTTACAATAACTTAAGCTGTCTGTCCACCGCTTTGACTACAACCTGGAGGATCTTTGATGCATCGTCCTCAAACTGCAGCACGTCTTGCACTCGCTGGCTGAACTGAACCCAGACTTATTCTACTGCTCTGCTTGGGGCCGGAGCTTCTGGCATGTTGGAGGTTCAGGGCTCTCAGGGGCCTCTCTAGGACTAGTAAAGCTTTACCACTGCAGGGCTCATCTGGGTCTCTGTTCACATCCAAACATCACTTGAAGGACCTTCAGCTTGTGATCGTCTCTGTGTGGAGACATAATGGGCTCTATTTTTCACAGGCTCAGGGCCAGCTGGTCCAAACAGTCTTTATGCAGTTTTCCTGAGGAGCAAGTCTTCTTTTTGTGCGTCTGTGCACAAAAATCTTCTGACGAGGCGACAGGATCGATCAGGATCTAAGGTGATTAATGTTCTGCATTTTCTAAACATCAGACTGGAAAACTGTTGCTCACAGATTCCGAGTTTAACAATAAATCGTTTAAAGTACCGCGGCGGTCCTCAGGATGCGTCCTGAGCTCCATCAGATCTGTCCAAACATTTTTATTAAATAAAAGTTCAAACTCAGTTCAGAGAATCAAAATATTTCTTCTGTCATGCCAGGAGGATCTTTACAGTGAGCTTTCAGTTTTACCACTTACAGTAAAGTAAATATTAGCAGTAATCAGTTCTGCGTGTGGACGTGTGTCCATATAATCAGTGTGTAAAATAGCCAAACAAACAGAGTAGACCTACATCAACATCTTATATGCTGTGAACAAATAAAACATGTTGGTGAAAACATTTTAAAACAGGTTTAAACACAGTCCTGCTTACTTTACACAGCGTGGACACCTTCATTCATCATTTATATATTTGGACAAACTGATAGAACTTGTGCACTTTTCAAACACTAACCAGCTAATTTCCAAACCCAGTGTTGGATGTTTATTTATAGATATTGAAAGCATATATGAGGACTTTCAAATATAACGATGAGGATAAGAACTGTGGAGTTTAAATGTATTAATTATTCAGTATGAATTGTTTGCACCGGTTTTCCAGCAGCTGCAGCACATGAGAACACATCAGCTTTATTTTCATTCTACCACTGTCAGCATGTTTGGACTGATGTATATTAATATTTGAGGAGTCCTGAAGGTGTATTTTGGAGCTTCAGCTGCTTCACAGAGGTGAACTCTTCTCTCTCACTCAGCCTCTCTCACCGTTTCACCTGCTGCTGTGTTTAAAGGTGATGAGAGGAGCTCATGTGATTGGTCATTATTGAAGCCCACCTGACTCCACCTGCATATACTGCATTCCTCCACTATTCATGTATTCAGTCTCTCCTCCATGTTACGCCTGGCTGAGCTCAGAGTGAGCCAGTGCTGATGGTCGCAGAAATTGTAAAAATGTTTTGGTCACACGCCACACGCCAGGAATTAAGACCTGGATCTGGATCTGGATCTGGATCTGGATCTGGATCTGCGCCCTGTTTCAGGAAAATAGAGCCCAATGTGAGCTCATTCTTCATGATTCCTCCACAGAGTGTACCAGGAGAGCTCAGAGGTTCCCAGTGGTCAGTCTGCCCAGCAGCATCAAACACACCTGGACTCCATATTTATGGTCTGTACATGTACAACAACTACTTTTACATCTATTCTGTTCACAATCATCTCCAGGCTGCACTTTGTAGACCAGTGGATTGTCAGTCTGTCCAACATGGATCTGATGTTTGCTTCATATTTTCAGTTTGATTGTGTCATTCATATAGTATTCTGTTCCAGCTGCTGGAGGAGAACATCGTCACTTTTGTGAAGAATGAGCTGAAGAAGATGCAGAAGGTTCTGAGTCCAAATTACCCAGAATGCTTAGAGAGTCAGAGGGAGGATGAGGAGGTGTTGGACAGTAAGGAGGAAGAGCAGAGGAGGAGCAGCAGAGAGGCATTTCTGAAGATCACACTGCACTTCCTGAGGAGAATGAAGCAGGAGGAGCTGGCTGACCGTCTGCAGAGCGGTAAGACGATTTCTATAAAGATTTAACATGATGGATAAATGAGACATTTACTGACGTCTCAGGAGATGGAGGGAAATATGTTTATATACTCATTCTCTTAGTCCAGTCAATTTAATTGTAGAGCACAAGATCACTGTAGGAACAATTGAAAGTGTTTTATAGAGTGATAAAACAGTAAAACAGTAAAAATGAGGTTAGATACAGGCAGACATTACACACACACACGTTCACACACATACAGTCTAGTTAAAAGCTAAACAAAACAAACCACAAATCATCTGCAGACTGTTTCATACTTCAGGAGCGTCAGCAATAAATAATCTGTCACCTGATGGAATGAACTCTGGGAAAGAAGAAGACTGTCCTGGTTACCTGAGAGCTCTGCCTGGCTGATAAAATGGAAGCATGTCAGATACTTTATATATTCAGGGGCCATTTAGTGCTTTATAGACCAGTTCTATAATGGTCAGGTAGCCAGTGAAGCAGCTCTTTGGTTCTAGTCAAGATACAGACGGCTGCATTTTGGATAAACTGGAGGTGTTGAAGGGATTCAGCAGGACGAGCAGTAAAACAGACGTTACAGTAATCTAGTCTGCTGGTAACAAAGACATGGACAAGAGTCTCTGAATCTGCCTGAAAGATAAAACTACAGATTCTCAGGATATTTCTGAGATGTTGGAAAGATGTTTTGGTGATTTTACTAATGTGTGAGTCAAGATTTAGATCAGCATCAATAATAACTCTGAGGTTGTTGATTTGGTCAGTGATGGTAAATGACTTGGACTCCAAGTAGGTGCGGACCTGCTGCCTCTGTGCTCTCACACCAAACACTGATTTATGTTTGTATCTGTTCAGCTGCAGGAAGCTTTTTGACATTCAGAGATCAATATCTTTCCAGCAGTTGATCAGTAAATCTAATAGGTTAATGTTATCCAGAGACAGTGAGATGTACAGTTGGGTATCATCTGCATAACTATGATAACTGATCTTGTGTTTTCTGATGACAGAGCCAAGTGGACTCCATACAGCATGTCAGATCTGTTAGAGCTGAATTTACCCAGAGAAACTGTGACAGTCCAGTGACAGATTTGAACCATTGTGGTAGAGTGTCGGACAGGCCAACCTAGCTCTCGAGTCTTTTAATAAAATGTTAAGGTCGACAGTATTGAAAACGGAGCACAGATCAAGCTTAACCAGCACAAAAAGATGTTTTGCATCAGTGATAAGAGTCATTAATAATCTTGACGAGAGCTGTTTCAGTGTTGTGAAGATGCTGGAAGCCAGAAGATAAACAACCTTCTCGATTATGTTACTAATGTTTAAAATGGGTCAATAGTTGCTTAAAATAGCAGGGTCAAGATTTTTGTGTTGTAATAGGTCTAATAACAGAGGTCTTTAATGAATGAAGAAAGATTCAGTCTGGAGCGAACAGTTAACAATGGTAAGTATATCATCTGCTAGGTGGCAAAAAACAGATTTACAAAGGTTGCAGGAAGAGATTCAAGGGGAGATGTGGATGATTTGATTTGGCTCATAGCTCCCTGGAGCCCACCATGGAGAAATGTTTGAAGGTGGTTTTAACTAAAGATCTTCTGAAGTCTTTGGGGAAATGAAACACTGAAATATTTGCTTCATACTTCATTCATTGATCTTATTTCTTGTGTGTTCATTCAGGGACTCCTGCTGGCAGGTGTCAACGTAAACTCAAGTCTAACCTGAAGAAGAGGTTCCAGTGTGTGTTTGAGGGGATTGCTAAAGCAGGAAACCCAACCCTTCTGAATCAGATCTACACAGAGCTCTACATCACAGAGAGAGGGACTGCAGAGGTCAATGATGAACATGAGGTCAGACAGATTGAAACAGCAACCAGGAAACCAGACAGACCAGAAACAACCATCAGACAAGAAGACATCTTTAAAGCCTCACCTGGAATAGATGAACCAATCAGAACAGTGATGACAAAGGGAGTGGCTGGCATTGGGAAAACAGTCTTAACACAGAAGTTCACTCTGGACTGGGCTGAAGACAAAGCCAACCAGGACATACAGTTCACATTTCCATTCACTTTCAGAGAGCTGAATGTGCTGAAAGAGAAAAAGTACAGCTTGGTGGAACTTGTTCATCACTTCTTTACTGAAACCAAAGAAGCAGGAATCTGCAGGTTTGAAGACTTCCAGGTTGTGTTCATCTTTGACGGTCTGGATGAGTGTCGACTTCCTCTGGACTTCCACAACAATAAGATCCTGACTGATGTTACAGAGTCCACCTCAGTAGATGTGCTGCTGACAAACCTCATCAGGGGGAAACTGCTCCCCTCTGCTCGCCTCTGGATAACCACACGACCTGCAGCAGCCAATCAGATCCCTTCTGAGTGTGTCGGCATGGTGACAGAGGTCAGAGGGTTCACTGACCCACAGAAGGAGGAGTACTTCAGGAAGAGATTCAGAGATGAGAAGCAGGCCAGCACAATCATCTCCCACATCAAGACACCAAGAAGCATCCACATCATGTGCCACATGCCAGTCTTCTGCTGGATCACTGCTACAGTTCTGGAGGATGTGTTGAAAAGCAGAGAGGGAGGAGAGCTGCCCAAGACCCTGACTGAGATGTACATCCACTTCCTGGTGGTTCAGTCCAAACTGAAGAACTTCAAGTATGATGGAGGAGCTGAGACAGATCCACACTGGAATGCAGAGAGCAGGAATATGATTGAGTCTCTGGGAAAACTGGCTTTTAAACAGCTGCGGAAAGGCAACCTGATCTTCTATGAATCAGACCTGACAGAGTGTGGCATCAATATCAGAGCAGCCTCAGTGTACTCAGGAGTGTTCACACAGATCTTTAAAGAGGAGAGAGGGCTGTACCAGGACAAGGTGTTCTGCTTCGTCCATCTGAGTGTTCAGGAGTTTCTGGCTGCTCTTCATGTCCATCTGACATTCATCAACTCTGGAGTCAATCTGCTGGCAGAGGAACAAACAACATCCCAGAAGTCTGAAACAAGAGAAGACAAATCTGCAGAGAAACATCTCTACCAGAGTGCTGTGGACGAGGCCCTAAAGAGTCCAAATGGACACCTGGACTTGTTCCTCCGCTTCCTCCTGGGTCTTTCACTGCAGACCAATCAGACTCTCCTACGAGGTCTTCTGACACAGAGAGGAAGTAGCTCACAGACCAATCAGGAAACAGTCAAGTACATCAAGAAAAAGATCAGTGAGAATCTGTCTGCTGAGAGAAGCATCAATCTGTTCCACTGTCTGAATGAACTGAATGATGATTCTCTGGTGGAGGAGATCCAGTGGTATCTGAGTTCAGGAACTCTCTCCACAAAGAAACTGTCTCCTGCTCAGTGGTCAGCTCTGGTCTTCACCTTACTGTCATCAGAAAAAGATCTGGACATGTTTGACCTGGAGAAATACTCTGCTTCAGAGGAGGTTCTTCTGAGGCTGCTGCCAGTGGTCAAAGCCTCCAACAAAGCTCTGTAAGTGCACAAATAGTTATTTATTGATTTATTGATTGATTTATTGCAAAGATATTCAGACAGATTTTTTTCTAATGATGATTTATTAAATATTTTTTCCAAATGTATTCTACAGACTGAATGGCTGTAACCTCTCAGAGAGAAGCTGTGCAGCCCTGTCCTCAGTTCTCAGCTCCCAGTCCTCTAGTCTGAGAGAGCTTGACATGAGTAACAACAACCTGCAGAAATTAGAACTGCTGTCTGCTGGACTGGAGAGTCCACACTGCAGACTGGAAACTCTCAGGTAAGCTCATGTTTGTCTCAACTGGTTTGAGATATTTCTTTAAACTATAAACACCGTACAGTTTAAACTGCCTCTCTCATGTCAGTATTTCAGAATCTCCTCTTCATCAGGATTTTAAATTTCACAGTGTAGAAAATCTGACATGTTTCTCAACTTTAGGTTCATGTGCTGTCCAGCACACAGATATCATCCTTGATATATATAAAGAGGCTCATCATGTTTTGATACCATGTTATTTATGTTACCAAATTACTGTTTATTCCGATTGATTGATTATTAACTGTCACATCTCCGACTGGTTTTGAACAGAACACCAAAGATAGTGTTATATCATCGAAGTTTAGCCTTATTTTAGCACAAATGTTATTTGTCTTGTTGTTCATTATTCACTTTCCAGACTGACTGACTGTAACCTCTCAAAGAGAAGTCTTGAAGTTCTGTCCTCAGTTCTCAGCTCCCAGTCTTCTAGTCTGAGAGAGCTTGACCTAAGTAACAACAACCTGCAGGAATTAGAGCTGCTGTCTGCTGGACTGGAGAGTCCACACTGCACACTGAAAACTCTCAGGTCAGGATTCATCAACCTGTTCAACTGATCACCATTTAAACTGTGATTTATATGAGTAGACACCTGGACATTTTCTCTACTCAAATTATCTTCAGACCAGTTGTGTGTTTAGACCCTGTGAATAACTTTCTTTAAACATATTTTCATTAGTTTTGTTCTGTCTCTGGTGTTGGAACCTGAAATACCAGAGAGGAGTTTTAAGATTCATAAACTGAATGAAGAACTGTGTAACTGGCCCAAAGTAAAATACATACAGTTAGCCAGTGAACAGTTTTTGATGATCATAATTTTTACTCGCCATGGTGTATGACAGTTCACCCCAGCTGTGGTTATCCATCATTTAATTCTTATTTTGTTTCAAACAACCTTAAAACTCTGGATGTTACTGAAACTGAGTGAGGGAGTCAGAAATGTTTCCTTACTGTTAGTTTTTACTTTTATTTCCACAACGTTCAGACCGTATATACCACATTAGTTGGGATTCCTGTTCTGTATTCGACTGTGAGCATCTGAGACGGAGTCATTTATCTCTGTGACATGTTGGATGTTTGATGTTCTTACAAACTGTAGTCAGTCTGTCACCTGCAGCCCTTCATCTAATCAGCTCACTGTGGCTGTTTCTACTTTTTCTATTCTTTTATTTAGACCTGTTCTTATGCAGTGAAGACTTAGCAGTAGGGGTGTGCCCAAATACAAATACATTATTTGGCAAAGCACAAATAGTGGGTTTTTTACAAATGTTTTTTTCATACAGATATTTCAAAAAGTATTTGTTTTCGGGAAGAAAGAAAGAAAAAGTGAAAAACCATACTAGTTTATTCATGAATACTTATTGTAACACTTTAATTTTCTAAAATTAAAAGCGTAATAAAAACAAAAACAGGATTTTTAAGCCTCTTTCCACTTTTATTCAAATACAAGTACAAATAATTTTGCTGCCTCAACAAATACAGATACAAATACAAATACTGGGCTCTCCACATATCCCTAGTTAGCAGTTGCCAACATCATGTTTACTAAGGTTACAGTAGACTGTAGCTACTTCATAATAAGAGCCTTACAGCTGTGGACCATTTGAATTGTTAAGTAGTGACTGGAGGTGTTAAGTTGTGTTGTTTTGTGTCTGCAGGCTGTCAGGATGTCTGATCACAGAGGAAGGCTGTGCTTCTCTGGCCTCAGCTCTGAGCTCCAACCCCTCCCATCTGAGAGAGCTTGATCTGAGCTACAATCATCCAGGAGCCTCAGGAGAGAAGCTGCTGTCTGCTGGACTGAAGGATCCACACTGGAGACTGGACACTCTCAGGTATGGACAGACAGGTGGACACTCTTAGGTATGGACAGACAGGTGGACACTCTCAGGTATGGACAGACATGTGGACACTCTCAGGTACGGACAGACAGGTGGACACTCTCAGGTATAGACAGACAGGTGGACACTCTTAGGTATAGACAGACAGGTGGACACTCTCAGGTATGGACAGACATGTGGACACTCTTAGGTATAGACAGACAGGTGGACACTCTCAGGTACAGACAGACAGGTGGACACTCTCAGGTATAGACAGACAGGTGGACACTCTCAGGTGAGGACAGACAGGTGGACACTCTCAGGTACGACCAGACAGGTGGAGACTCCCATGTATAGACAGACATTATACATAATTAAATGTATTCACAGATATTGTTTTATTTGTGGGGTTTGTTTGTGTATTTGCAGATCTGTTTTATATTTGCAAAATATTTTTGTGAGTTTACAAATCTGTTTATGTATTTGTGGAAAGTGTTTATATTTACAGATTACACATTTACACACAGATTGTTGATCTGTTCACACAAATCATGAAACAAATCTCTCTCCATAATGACGGTAAGCTGATTTTTCAGTCTTATTGTTATTTCTGCCTGTTTGCTGAGGTCTTATCTGCTCAGCATTAAAAAGTCTAAACAAACTAATACTCCAGTATGACAGCTACATCACAGGCTCATAATCCTCCGTTTTATTCATTTCTACTGTAGTTTGTTTTCTTAATGATCTCAATCCCTTTATTAAATTTGTGAAAACTAATAAAGGACAATTTCACTGCTTGTTAACATCCAGACCACATTAGACCAGGTCCAGACCACATTAGACCAGGTCCAGATCACACTACACCAGGTCCAGACCACATTAGACCAGGTCCAGACCACATTAGACCAGGTCCAGATCACACTACACCAGGTCCAGACCACATTAGACCAGGTCTAGATCACATTAGACCAGGTCCAGATCACATTAGACCAGTTCCAGACCACATTAGACCAGGTCCAGACCACATTAGACCAGTTCCAGATCACATCAGACCAGGTCCAGATCACATCAGACCAGGTCCAGACCACATCAGACCAGGTCCAGAACACATTAGACCAAGTCCAGATCACATCAGACCAGGTCAAACCACATTAGACCAGGTCCAGATCACATTAGACCAGGTCCAGACCACATTAGACCGGGTCCAGATCAGAGATCACTATACTTAGACCTGTCAGATCTGGACTAGATTAACACAGAGACTCCAGAGACTCATTAAAACACAGTTTCAGATTTGTGAAACCTTTATTCTACATTCTTCAGAGGTAGGTCGACAGCAGTTATAACTTATATCCCTCAACAGATGTTTAGATTTCTTAACAGAGAAATAAATTATTGTTTGAGATTAAACTTGGTAGATATTTGTGTGTTTTTCTGAGTACGTTTTACTTTTTTTAACTTGTACTATTTAAGTATATTTACTTTGTAATTGAAAGAGAAATAATACTCCACCTAGACAATAACAACAGGCTACATCTTGGTTTCAATATTTACAACAACTTGTTGTAACTTTTTTTTTTCTTAATTTCAAACTGCAACTTAAAAGTATAAAGTAATAATTTATCCTCTGGAACAATGTGCCGTTGCAGGAACTGGAATAAATTGTGTAAATTTAGTTTGAGTAGAACTTGGTTGTGCCTGGTACATGGCATACACTGTAAACAAACCTGATCCATTAAATCTGTATTGTCACTGTGTTTTCTATAACGAGTAGAAAGGAAATAATAAATCCTAAATTGTTAGTGGCAGATGTAAAAAGGGAGAGAAGAAGGAAGAACATAAAGAGTGAAGGAAAGGCAGTGAGAAATAATAGCAACAGACAAGTAAACAGGAAAAGCAGAGAATTGGAGGGAAAAATAAAAGAAATTCGAAGGAAAAGGGAAATAAAAAGGGAAAAGTAGAACGACAGATAAAGAACAATAGAGACAGGATGGAAGCTGTGCATATGAATATGAGAAACGCAGGAATATGGAAGAGAGGAGATAGAAAGAAGGAGGAAAAACAAGGAAAAAAGTAAAAGATAGGAAAATAAAAAGTAAGATAACAACAACAGGTTCAACAGGTAAAGGGTTAATAATAATGATGATAATAATAATAATAATAATGTAGTTATTTCTTTATATAGAATTTTAAAACAAATGTTACAAAGCAATAAAAAGTTAAGACAATAAAATAACTAGTGTCGACTCAGGCAGAACAAAAGGGACGTGATACACACTGGCTAATGACTAGGGTGCTGTGCAGCTCTACAGTATTAACTCTCTGGATAATGAGGTCATGAGGATCATGTCTGCAGGCAGGTCAAAGGTCAGGTGAACAGAGAAAGTAGGAACACAATAAGGACAACCGGTGGGCAGGAGGAGAATAGCAGCGTCTGAAATGATGGAAAATGTTGGTGGACAGTCAGTCAAATGTAGAAAACTGTAACAAAGTACTGAAAGAAAGCTCTTTATAGAAATGTCTTCATATATACGTCTAGATATATGTATATAGATATAGATATAGATACACACAGGCCTCGGTGAAGGCTTTGGCAAAGTGAGGAGACTAACATTGGCAGAAGCAGTGAGAGACGTCGACGTTGGCCAGTTAGAGGAAAGATGACAGAACAACAGTAAGTTTAAAGAGTAAATGAAGCAGTTGACCAATCTATGAAGATGTTTTGATTGTTTTTAAAAAGGTAAAAATAACTTTTCTACTTTTGTTTTGAAGTGAGAAAGAGGAAACCTTCATGGCAGTCAGAAATGAAATGCAGAGACGTGAACTTCTACTGTAAATTTCAGATAACAAAGGCCGGGTTGTTGCAACACTGTTAATCATTAACATTGCCTTTTTCACAAGTAGAGTAAAAGCTTTGAGATCATTAAGAAAACAAACTACAGTAGAAATGAATAAAACTGAGGATTATGAGTCTGTGATGTAGCTGTCATACTGGAGTATTAGTTTGTTTAGACTTTTTAATACTGAGCAGATAAGACCTCAGCAAACAGGCAGAAATAACAATAAGACTGAAAATCAGTTTATCATCAGTAAAAAATATGCTTCAGTTAAAATGCTCCAAACCTGAGGACGGAACGAGTCATTTTATCTCAATGAAAATCGTCTCCTTCAAGTTTATGACAAACTGCCAAAAACGAGCCAATGAGATGCAGCAGCGAAACAACAAGCGTTTAAACAGCTGATCAGTGTTTAAACAGTCAATAATATCCAGTAAATAGTGAAGCTGCCTGTTTCATTACTTTACATTCATGTCATAAATATAGAAATGTCAATTAGATGATAATCTGCACGAGAAATGAAGAAAAAGAGAAAAGAAATCGTTTATAATAATCATCTGGAGTCTCATTTATTAAACAGGATCCACGCTAAAAGTTAACGTGCGCATGTAAGCGCGTATATTTCCCTTCATAGATCACCGTGGAAATGTGCGCACGTAGATCAGCCTCATGTCCCGCCTCCACGCGCCCACATTCAACCCTAAATGGTCGATGCAAAAGCCTTCATGAATATTGATGTTCATGTGTCTCTTTCAACGCACCAATCAGTCTCTTTGTCTTTAGACACCTGACCAATCAGTGTCGAGAGTCAGCGTATCGGACCCGCCCACGTCACTTGCGCTCAGCAGCAGCAGAGGAGGGACCGCAGCAGCCATGAACGGACTTTTACCGTTTTATTTCCACGTTTTCAGACGTCTTGAACTTATGTGTGTAACCAAAACAAGCATAAACAACTTATGGTAAAGTCAGACATCTCTGGTTAAATGTTACCCTGCAGCGGGCCAGCTCCCAGTTAACCAGTATGAGTCGTTTTTACACCACACACTCAATATCTACTGTACAATAAACACTGTAGTGGTTGATATTGACATACAGGTGTTTCTCTAACTGACACAGTGAGTGCAGGTGGTGAAGATGTGGCGGTGAGTGTGTGTGGCAGCCACCGCGGTGTCTCCAGTGTCTCTGCGCTTAACAACACACATAAACTACACGGGAACTAAACTCATACCTGCTGATATATGCACAGTATAACCAAACATTAAACATCTATCAACACTCTGTCCTGCAAATATGTTTTAGTTACGTTTGTTTAAGTTATTGATGTCATCTTGGATTTCTACAATGGATGATGATAATTTCATCGGTTAGTTAACGTGTCTGAGGTGAAAATGAATCAGTATATTCACACTGAGCTACTATCAGAGAAAGTAAAGCCAGACTTTGCAGAATCCTGCCACATCCTGACATCGTTCATTTCAGCAGCTGCTGCTCCGGGTGAGACAGCGCTGATGAAACGTTGACTTTAAGATCTGACTTGTTTTATATCTTTTCATATTGAAAGATGTTTATGGAATAATTACGGCTGACTGCAAGCCCCAGTACAGATAACACTGCTGGTTTGAATGTTCATGATAACGTGGATCAATAATTAATGTTTGATATGAAGTGAGATTAAATGTGTGAGAGGATTATTATACATCTGGCTTTAATTCACCACCTCACCATCTGTCGATGATTTCCCGTCTTGTAAATGTTGGTACGCCTGCTCAGAGTTTACGTACAGCTGCACACATTCTCCCAACAAGTTTGTTTTTATAGATCATAACTTTGTGGGAAGTGGCGTCGCCTCTTTCAGCCTCTTTCTTTTTTACGCAACGATTATAAATGAGACCCTGCTTATAGTGATCAGTTCGACCAATTTGATCAATTTTCTTGTTTGCACGTTGCAGCTAAATGTAGCAGGCAGCTGTCGTTTACGTGATTTTATCATTTGAAGTTTTGCACTCAGCAGTTTATCTTGGCAATCATTTTTATTTTATATGAAGTATTTATTTGATCCTTTGTCTCAGAGCTGCTTTGGTTTCCTGTTGACTGAACTAAAGGAACATAAATCTCACTCAGCTTGATATTGATACTAAATGTTTACATTTGATTCACTTTTTTTCTTTGAGAAAAACATCAATCTAGAACCTAATCTATCAATGTATTGATGGAGAATTGATTGAGAATCAAGACACACAGGTGGACACTCTCAGGTGAGGACAGACAGGTGGACATTCTCAGGTGAGGACAGACAGGTGGACGCTCTCAGGTGAGGACTTTTTCTAGAGTGATGTCATGTCCATGTTTGCATGCTGAAAGAGAACGTGCTGCTCTGACCCCCCTCCTCCTTTCAGGCTGCAGCCTGCTGGAGTCCGATGGTTGACACCAGGTCTGAGGAAGTGTAAGTGTGTTTTTCATTTCATTCATCAAAACAAAGCTCATTCACATCCTACTGAGGATGAAGATGATGTCATCATCAAACAGATGATAGATCAATAACTGCAGCTGTATTGTGTCTCGTTCTCTCCATCAGATTTCTGTCGACTCACACTGGATCCAAACACAGTAAACACAAACCTCAAACTGTCTGACAACAACAGGAAGGTGACACGTGTGTGGGAGGTTCAGCCATATCCTGATCATCCAGACAGATTTGATGACCGTCAGCTGCTGTGTAGAAATGATCTGACTGGTCGCTGTTACTGGGAGGTCGAGTGGAGAGGAAAAGTTGATATATCAGTGAGTTACAGAGGAATCAACAGGAAAGGAGACAGTGAAGACTGTTTGTTTGGATTTAATGATCAGTCCTGGAGTCTGATCTGCTCTGATGGTCGTTTCTCTGTCTGGCACAATAAGAGACAAACATCCATCTCCTCCTCCTCCTCCTCTGTCTCTAACAGAGTAGCAGTGTATGTGGACTGTCCTGCTGGCACTCTGTCCTTCTACAGAGTCTCCTCTGACACACTGATCCACCTCCACACCTTCAACACCACATTCACTCAGCCTCTGTGTGCTGGGTTTGGGGTCTACTGGTCTAACTGGTTTGGTTCCTCAGTGTCTCTGTGTGGTCTGGAGGAGGAAGAGTCTCCTCCTGTTAGAGAAACTTTCTCACTGCTGACCAGATAGTTCAGTCTGTACAGGATCACACACAGCTGATGGTATTTAGTACCAACATGATCTCTCACTGCTTGTAAATGTAAACATGGTTTCCACATGATTGACAGTTTGTTTGTAAAATGAATCAAATGATAAACTGAGTCCAGTTGTTGTTGTTTTCTGTTGTTAGTGTATTAGAAAGGCTTGAACTGTAATGGGATAATGGGAATGGGATCTTCACAATGTTTAGTTGTAGTTCTTCTAGTAGTTTCATAGTAACTGTGTTACCTGATTCCTTCACTTATTTAGAGATCACATGACAAATGATGGTCAGAACAACAGGCCTCCTATTGGCTGGTTAAATGAACACCTCTAATGGTGAAGGCTGAGGCTCAGCAGCTGGAGTGTGGCTGCTTTTATGCTGCGTTCATATCATATTGGAATGATGCTAATTATGAGATTCTGACTTGTAAATAGAATTCAGGTCAACATTCAAGTGGTAATTATGAAGTGGAAAAGCTGAAAGCTCTGATATTTACTGGATATGGTGGATTATTGTCAATAACAGTATTTTTGAGCCTCATTCCACCAACTTTGTAATCATGCAGCCGTCTTGATTTGTTGTGTGACATGAACGCTGGCGAGTTGTAAACTTGGGAATCTTTCCCGCCTCTCAGCAGTCGTAGTGAAGCGTCCAGCTGGACAGAAACACGACTCCACATGAATCATAATGTATAATTGAATAACTTGTAAGCTGCTGGTTTGTGATGAAACAGCTGCTGCAGGTTGAAGAAACGTGTTTCCTGCTGTAATAAAGACTCGGAGTCCTGCATCTCTGCAGTTTGTGTTGTGATACTTGCAGCTCCACGTTGTTGTGGAGGAATATTGTGATTATTATGTAATAATGTGTAATATGTTACGGCCTGGTTATTAAAGTGAAGAGAAAACGTTTAGTAAGTGTGAAACATGAAATTCAAACTTTAAACACATCTGGAGACTCAGACTTTATTGGTCTGAAGCAGCTGAACTTTCTCTCTGCCCAGGAAATAATCAAAGGAATTCAAATATTTGAGTCAACAAGACAAAACTGAATCTGTCCAACAGTCGTACAGAAGCTCAGAAATATTAACTGCTTTTCCAAACCGCTGTCAAGGAAAATTAAACTTTGATCTGTCTTAAAACCCAAAACGGCCCCAAAATAAACAAGAAAAGCAATAATATGTTTGTATTTATAAAAATTCATTTGTTTTAAATACTTCATATATTTTTCAGCAATAAAGAAAATATAAAGAATTTCTAAATTAAAAAAATACCCAAAAGATTTAAAAGTTTCCCAAAATGTCCCTTAACTTTCCCCTTTCACAGCAAATACAGAAAATGACATTTCAACAGGTAAATATGTGTATTTTAGAAACATTCCTGAACAATGTTTACACACAAAAAACATCCATCAAACATCAATCAGATATATGTATATATATATATATAGATATAGATACACACAGGCCTCGGTAAAGGCTTTGGCAAAGTGAGGAGACTAACATTGGCAGAAGCAGTGAGAGACGTCGACGTTGGCCAGTTAGAGGAAAGATGTCAGAACAACAGTAAGAGTTTAAAGAGTAAATGAAGCAGTTGACCAATCTATGAAGATGTTTTGATTGTTTTTAAAAAGGTAAAAATAATAATAATATATTATATGTGTTGTTGTATTGTGGGTATTTCTAAAATCCTGGCTACAGCCCTGAATATATACACCAGAATAATGTATTACAAACAAACAATGGAGCAAAATGAATACGTAACCATGGAAACAATGATGCTAATTATGAGATTCTGACTTGTAAATAGAATTCAGGTCAACATTCAAGTGGTAATTATGAAGTGGAAAAGCTGAAAGCTCTGATATTTACTGGATATGGTGGATTATTGTCAATAACAGTATTTTTGAGCCTCATTCCACCAACTTTGTAATCATGCAACCGTCTTGATTTGTTCTGTGACATGAACGCTGGCAAGTTGTAAACATGAGAATCTTTCCCGCCTCTACCATCCATCCCATATGATGTGAACCAGTGGCGGCTGGTGACTCACAAAATTGGGGAGGACAGGAGGAAAACCAACATGGAATCTTACAACAAACTGCATCAAACTATATCATTGTCTCTACCTGATGAAATCGGAGGGGTGGGGCTTTCAAAAACAAAACCCCCTGAGTGGTGAAGACATAGCATATACATATTGTATCTAAACAAAGAAGAGCTCATTTAAGCCATGGAGTGGTTCAGAATGTGTCATTTTACCAACAAAGCGAAATTCAAATTTATAGTATTGTTCTATTGTTACAACAGATTTATATTCTCATCAGAAACAGACAACATATCACATGATTTACACGTGTTTCCTGTGTATTTTCTTAGTATACAGAAATATATAAAGTACCACAAAGCTTATGATGTGATACAGGAACAGATCAGTGCTGAACACTAAAAACATTTACAGATCTAAGTGTAGGTTCACATCAGAAAGTATTGATGCACGTATCAAATGCACGACTTACACACTCTGATCTATGTGCACAACATACAAAATTTAGTCTACAAAGTTGACATGTTAACACTTGTTATTCTAGTTACTTTAAGCTTATTACTCAATATAGACTCAGCTTAAAAACCAACTGAAGAAACTGTCAGAAACAAGCAGCCAGACCTCCTGCACACTCATTCACTAATCACACAACATCAACAGGAGACTGAACAACCACTCAATTAAAAACGGGATCGATTCCAAATGAATGAGTGAGTCCAGACATCTCACTGTAACTTCAACAAGCAAACTACCCACAACACATTATATGATCTCTGCTGCATTCTTGTTAAGGAGATAAATTCACACAGCAGCCACACAGAGAGACATTTAACCATCAGAGATGAAATTAGCAACCAAAGAGACAGAGAGAGAGAAGCTGTATCTGACTCATGTTATCTGACATCTTCTTCTTTCTATCATGGAGATGAAGTATTCATGTCATAACATCCATTTGTGGCTGTTGATCATCTTGTTTGTTAGTTAACAGAACTTTGTGGCTGCTGCTTAACCAGTCTGATATCATTAGCAACAATGACAAACAAGCTAACTCTCCTGGTTGTTTCTCCGGTTGCTTCTCTCTCCAGCCTCCCTGGCGGTGTCCTGCTGCTGCTGCGCTGCACAGTCCAGATCATTTCTCCCGTTAGCTTAAAAACAGTCCTTAACAGTCCTTCCATGGACGTATGAAGAGTCCTTCAGGCTGCTACAACAAGCCAGATGTTGCGCTGGCTAACGCAAGGAGCTATCTACTGCTGCTACTCTGCCTTACAGTGGAGAGAATTGAAGATAAAATCTGGAAACTGTCATTGGACCAATGCAATGTCCATATTTCATTCTGGTTGCTGATTGGTTAGGGAGGCCGTCCTCCCTTGGAGCGTCATTTTACGTGTCTTGGCCAATTATAGATTAGCATGAAAAAAATGAAGTACATTAAATTGATGTACGAGAGCCTGCCCTGTGGAGGACAGCAGGCACCCGTCCTCCTCTGTCCCCCACTCCACCTCACACACACTGCTCTTTCTCCTCCTGCCCTGCAGGTGTCGCTGTCGAAGCATTTTAACCAGAATGTCAATAATGGATTTTTTCCAAAGAGGAGAGAAAAAATATTTTATAAATAATACTGAGATTTGGTAATTGTTTATTTCAACCAAATATTCTTTTTTATATTTTGATCTCCCTCTTGCCTCTCAAAAAATAGAGGAGGATCAACATCCTCTGCCTCTATGGACCAGCCTCCACTGATGTGAACACAGCATTAGAGATGAGAAGTCCAGGAGCTGTTGTGTGTTTCTGACATACAGGAAATATTTAGTTTTTCTCTGGAGTGTTTATTTAGTTCCTGTGTAGAGAATAAAGTTCATGATGATCAGTAGCTGATGTTAGTTTTCTCCATTTATTTTTGTGTGTGTGCATGTTAATTCATATTTTATTTCATATAGTAGATTGAAGGTATTTGACAGTTTCAGGACTGTTTAAAGTGTCAGTTTAATGTGTTTAGCTCACATTCAGTCTGACAGCTGTTGTTCATTAACTGTTTCTAAATAAGTTGTGCATCATCAGCACTCAGCTGTCATGTGTGATTAAAGCCAGCAGGCGTCACTGTTTATTCCTTTGGTTCATACTGACAGAGATACGATGATAAATGCTGATGAATATTAGCGCCCTCTGGTGGTCAGAGTGACAAACTACAACACCATCCTGCACTGTTCAGGAGTTTGTGAAATGATGTTCAGAAATCATTCAAAGCCTTTTGGCTCTTTGTACATCCATGAAGATGTTTGTGAATGTGTATTTGTAAATGATCATGATGTCTGAATAAAATGTGTAAATGTCAGTAGATTCAAAGCTAAAAACTATGTGAACCTCAGCACTCAAGTTCCCACACATATAAGTTACAGCTGCTCATTTTCTCAGCTGGTCTCAGACCTCTCAGGAGGTTTTATTCACTTCAGTTTGGGACTCTTCATTCATATCATATCTTTCACCACACTGCAATTTTTCCTTCTTTTTATTCAGTTTTGTCTTATTTCTATCTACTATGTTTCTATTGAATTCTTTTCAATTCATATTTAAATATCTTATAAATGGATTTTGTATTTCTCCACCATGATTAATTCCTGGCAGTGTGGAGGACATTTTGAAACATTTAGTCCTTCATGTTTAATAAAATGTACAAAATATAGTATATAATTGGATAATTACATGAATAAAATCTAAATAATGATATTATATGTGTTGTTGTATTGTGGGTATTTCTAAAATCCTGGCTACAGCCCTGAATATATACACCAGAATAATGTATTACAAACAAACAATGGAGCAAAATGAATACGTAACCATGGAAACAATCCAAAAGAAGAATCCGGTTGGATGCATGGACAGGTGTTTACTCCTGAGAGAGACAGTCACAATATATTCAGTTTAAAATGTGTAAAAGAAGAGTAAGATCTGTTGAGAAATGTGTTGAGCGGATCACAGACATCTGAGTTTGCAGCTTGTTCTGCTCTGTGATATTTACTGACAAAGATCTCAAACATTGCTCAGTGAATTAATGGAGCATCATGCTGCTGTCAGGGTGGATGTTCTCTCTCTGTTTGGGTCTGTTCAGGTCCAACACAGTCTGGATCAGGTCTAATTATCCTCAGCTCTGTTTCACATCAGGACTCTTTATTTTTAACATTCATTGATGCATGTTGGGTTCAGGAAGGTTCTCCATGGGTCAGTCTCAGACCTCCAGTCTGATAAATGTTTTCCATCCTTACAAGAAGAAAAAACAGCAGAAAACACTGAAAACTGTTTTTACATGAAAAGAATCAAATGTAAAGATTTGGAATATATTTGCACAAAGAATCATTTTCCAGCATCTTCAGTCTGTTCTGTTCTATATAAATTATTAGTCACCTGCTGCCACTCAGAGTTAAACTGACTTGTAATTGACATGAAACACAGCTGTAAATTCCTCCACATGTGCATCACGAGGCCATCTAGTGGACTGATAGTAGAACAACAGCAGCTGATTACAGCTTTCATGGAAATCAAATGAATTGAACAGACAGACAAACATCCTGATATTAAAATACAAAGAGAGACAGACAAACACTGTGAAGGTATTTCAACAATATTTCCAACATCTGGAGGCTGACAAACATTCTGTCTGACACACAGTCGTTCTTCATCTTCCCACCAGATGGAGCCAAACTCAACTTTCACATCCTACACATAGTGTCTGGAAGAACATTGTTCTGATCATTTCTGTCTGGATTGATATGGATATTAGCAGCATTAATATCAATGCAGACACATGAACTTTAAAGAAACTTGGTTCAGTTTTACTGGATGAAACAGTTTGTGACAGAGAACAGAGCTGCTTGTCTTCATACAGTGAAGTTGGTTTCAATCAAAGATAAACAGAGCATGTTCTCTCACATCAAAAGGATTATGTGCAATGAAATAAAAGATCAATCCACAATAATTAACTATCAGCTTCATTTGTTTGACAAACATTTCATCAACAAAATGTCATTTTCACAACCTGTAATTTCAGAAAACTTGATGAACTTTTGTTGATTTATGTTGATTTGATTCAACAGAACCGTTTTGCTTGAGTTCATTAAAGTCTCCTCAAACATGTTTTAACACCTGTGGCTCTAGTCTCGCAGGTCACGTGATGGCGCTGTCGCCTTATTTGATCTTTAAAGTTTATAAAATAAGAGCTCCTCCGCTCAGGTCTTTTACTGTGAAAGGTCAAACAGGAAACGCTTATTTTAAAGATGGCGGCGGCTCTTCACGCCGCGAACAGTTCTGTGTTTTTCGCGCCGTTTTGTCGGTTTGCTGCCGGTGATCTCGCGCAGAAAGCTTCGGTTTAGACGACATGCGGAGCGCGTTCCCGCACAGACTGACCGGATGCGGCGCGTGAACCGGACGTTGGTTTTATCGCTGCTGATCGTCAGCAGCTCGGTGTTCCTGCTGTTTCAGCTGCACTACTACCGGAAATACGTCAGCAAGGTGAGACCCTCCCCCACTGTAAACAACAACAACAAGAAATCAATAAACACACTGATCGTCAGCTGGAGTCTGAACCATGAAGCAGGTTCAACATATCCAGCTGGCTTCACTGAGCCTCACATCGTCCGTCCAGAACCAGAACTATGAAGAACCAGAACCAGAACTATGAAGCTGTTACCAACCAGCTCAGTAACTCTGGTTAACAGCTACGAGCGCGTTCATGTGAAAGAGGCGGGTTGTTAATAACGAGCGCGTTCATGTGAAAGAGGCGGGTCGTTAATTACGAGTGACGTCATCAGAACCATGAATGAAGTTCTTCATATGAGATGAAACAGTGAAACCAAGAACCTGCAGATTCAACCAAGTGAAATGTAAACGAGCCTGTAATCACACAACAAACACTAGAAATCATAAATAAATCAAATCCATGTAGGAATTATTCTATATGACTGAAGTATAGAGGGAGTATTTTCACTGTTTAGAAACCATCTGAATATGTCACATAACAAACTTAAAGTAACGTCAGACTGTTTCTGCTGCTGAAGCAAAGAGTGTAAAAGTATTTAATGACTGATGATTTATAATCATGGAGCCAATTAACAGTGAGGATTATTGATCTCTGGTGTTTATCTGCAGTTGTCTGATGTTATTCTGACTGCAGCCATGAATCAGAGAGTAAAATCACTATTAAACTATTAAAATATGTGTTTAGTGTCGTAAACGATCTCCGTTTGTTAGAAGCTCTGATTTAAAACCAGAAACACGGAACAATAAAATGTTTCTACTGATCTATAAAAATATATATTGATCTTTTTTACTTGTGACTTTATTGTAACTCGGGACTTTTGTCCATGTCGGGATCCTGTAGGAAGGATGACGCTTTATTTCCAGTGATCTGATTGGTCAGATGAAACACTGCTTACATGATTAATAATTAATAATTAACCGTCTTCGTTTTGATCCTGAATCAACAAATTAAAGTCAACAGATTTAATTTGTGACATTTTAAACTCTGATTTCCCATCATGCCTCTCCTCTGCAGCCTGGCCCTCACATCCTGAGCCGAACAGGTCACCTGACCGCCAGCGATGTCCAGTGGGTGAGTCAGTGCTAATGTTAGCATCACTGCTAACTGTGATGCTAGTACGTTAAACCTGTAGGTGTTGAATCCTCTTTGGTTTTTACATTTTCACACTTTTTAATGAAACTGTTTCGTCATCCAATCAGCTCCTCCCTTCCTGTTATGGCAGCCGTTACCATAGAAACCATTGTCCTGTGTCTTATGGTCTCAGCAAACAGTGAAGAAGTTTGTGGCGTTGGCGCAGCACTTCAGGCTGCCGCTGTTCCTCGCCGACACCGCCGCGCTGACACTGCTGTCCCAGGATGCTTTGCTGCAGCGCGACCGGCTGGTGCGAGAGCCGCACTGCAGCTTCCTGTGCTCTGGCCGGCCAATCACGTCCTTCGCTCTGCATGCCAACCTGTGGAAGTACGATGTGAGTCTGTGATGTGATCATGGTCCACAGAGAACCTGCGACTGGTTTTACAATTAAAACTATAAATATATTTTATTTTGCATCTCTTCATTTACTTCATTTTGGTTCAATATTTGACTATATTTGAATAATGTGTTTATATTTAAATGTTTTTTGTCCGTCTGTCAGCCCGGCTTCCTATTGGCTGCCGAGCAGAAAGGCTTTGAGTTCCTGGAGCTGCGAGGAGAGGACCCACGATTGGCCAGTTTGGACACCCTATCAGGAGAGGACATCCCCTTGCACTTCCTGCTTCGCCTCCACGGTTACATCATCCAGGTGGGTGGGGCCACTACCTGCTGACACCCGCACAGAATCACCTAGCAACCACCAAGAATCTCCTAGCAACCACCTAGAGTCACCAAGAAACGAATAAGAATCACCTAGAAACCACCAAGAGTCTCCTAGCAACCACCTAGAGTCACCTAGTAACGAATAAGAATTACCCAGAAACCACCAAGAATCTCCTAGCAACCACCAAGAATCTCCTAGCAACCACCTAGAGTCACCTAGTAACGAATAAGAATTACCCAGAAACCACCAAGAATCTCCTAGCAACCACCTAGAGTCACCTAGTAACGAATAAGAATTACCCAGAAACCACCTAGAATCTCCTAGCAACCACCAAGAATCTCCTAGCAACCACCTAGAGTCACCTAGTAACGAATAAGAATTACCCAGAAACCACCTAGAATCTCCTAGCAACCACCAAGAATCTCCTAGCAACCACCTAGAGTCACCTAGTAATGAATAAGAATTACCCAGAAACCACCAAGAATCTCCTAGCAACCACCAAGAATCTCCTAGCAACCACCTAGAGTCACCTAGTAACGAATAAGAATTACCCAGAAACCACCAAGAATCTCCTAGCAACCACCTAGAGTCACCTAGTAACGAATAAGAATTACCCAGAAACCACCAAGAATCAGAGTCACACAGAATCAGCAGAAACAACCTTTAGGAACATTAAGTCTTGTAATATTGTAGTTAATGATGTATTTTGTTCCAGGTGGTGTTCCTTTACGAGCGTAGTGGGAACTACCTGTGGCACGGAGCGCTACGCCTCAAAGCAAACATGGACCGAAGTTTCGCTCCTTTCAAACTGCTTGACTACGGACGCCACGCCGGATCCTACGACAGGTCTGAGTCTGAAAACACGCATGTTCATATAAATATAAGCAGGGATGGGTATCACAGCATGATTGAAGGCAGTTCTGTTGGTCCTGATGTGATAAAACTCAAAGACTCAGGACGAATCAATACAGAAAAAAACCAGGACTGCAAGCTCGGCCTTTAATTTGAAGAGTTGTTTTCTGCCTCTTTGATCTTAAAATCTGTGCAGTGATCCTCTCACAACTTAAAAAAACAGCATTTTCACCATTTTGTGACTTTGTAACTAATATTGTAAATTATATTTTTGAACACGTGTTAATGTAACATGTGATTAATGTGTGATGTCGCCCACTGCAGGCCGGAATTGGTCCTGACGGTGCTGGACGGCCTCGACGTTCGAATCCCGCGCAACGTTTCCCGCTTCCTGTCTGAGCAGCGACACGCCCGCTTCCTGGAGTGCCGTTACCGTGACGCCCGCAACTTCCTGCAGGTCAAACAGTAAACTGAGCTTTTATTGTGAAAGGTTGGAAGGGAAACGGGGATGAAAGAGGAAAGAAGCGTTTTAGAGATAAAAAGTGAAAATGTGAAAAAGTTAATAAAAACTGAATTTAAATATCAGCTGCTGATAAAGTTTTAAATTTAAAAATATTAGAAAAACAAAAGCATTTATGTTTAGAAACAGCAAATGTGTCTGCATATTGTATTGGTGCGGATACAAAAAAGGCTAAAACGGCGCATCAGATGGCTACCAAAAGTCATCGCTCACTTGTCAGCTGGGCATGCCACCACATACTAGCAGGAGGAGAAATAAGAGGAAGAAGAAAAGTGAAGAATGATAAGTGTGAAGGATTATCAGAGTTGTGCTTTGCACTTCCGTTCCAGGAAACCTAATAAAACCCTCTCTCTCCACTGTCTGTGAATGCAGCTCTACCCTGATGACTCGTCTCCGGACGCCGTGGACTTTCGGCAAAAAGTGAAATCTTTGCTTCATTTGGCTGCTCGAACACTCGCTCACCTCGACATCCCGTTCTGGCTCAGCAGCGGCACCTGTCTGGGTAACAAGCTAACATGCTAACATCTCAGCAGAAAACATATAACACGCTAACATAGAGAGTGTGTTTATTTACTGGAGACGTTCCCAGACAGGTAGATTTGTCCCGTACTCTCTCTCTCTGTCTCTGTCTGTCTCTGCGGGTGTCTCTCGCCCCCTGCAGGCTGGTTCAGGCAGTGCAGTATTATCTCGTACAGTCGGGACGTCGACATCGGGATTTTCATCGTGGACTTCAGGCCCGACATCGTCGCAGCGTTCAGGGACGCCGGCCTGTCACTCAAACACAAGTTTGGAAAGGTGAAAACATTATTTTTGTAATTCTTGTCTTTTTTGGTGTGTTTCTGTCACCTTTCACATTTAAAACTTGTAAAAACATTTTGCAGCTGATATGACTTCATTTTAAAGATCATTAACTTTATGTTAAAGAGCCGTAGTTCAGTAAAACAGCAAACTAATGCATGGGATGATCAGGATGATGGATCGGGGTGGTGGGTCGGGGTAATGGATCGGGGTGGTGGATCAGGGTGGTGGATCGGGATAGTGGATCGGGGTAATGGATCGTGGTGGTGGATCGAGGTGGTGGGTCGGGGTGATGGATCGGGGTGGTGGATCGGGGTAATGGATCGTGGTGGTGGATCGAGGTGGTGGGTCGGGGTGGTGGGTCGGGGTAATGGATCGGGGTGGTGGATCAGGGTGGTGGATCGGGATAGTGGATCGGGGTAATGGATCGTGGTGGTGGATCGAGGTGGTGGGTCGGGGTGGTGGGTCGGGGTGGTGGATCGGGGTGGTGGATCGGGGTGGTGGGTCGGGGTGATGGGTCGGGGTGGTGGGTCGGGATGGTGGGTCGGGGTGGTGGATCGGGGTGGTGGGTCGGGGTGATGGGTCGGGGTGGTGGATCAGGGTGGTGGATCAGGGTGATGTTGGGCTCCTGTGCTGTAAATTGACTCGCTTCTATCTCATCACTCTTTCAAGTTATTTGCAATGTTGAAACTGGCGGCTGCAGAGCGAGCAGTGTTGAGGTGGTACTCGTTATTACATCACACCAGAAAGTCAAATCAGATCAGGAGGAAGCTTCATCATGAGCCTGCCGCCACCGCCATCGCCACCGCCATCGCCGCCACCGCCGCCACTGCCATCGTTGCCACCGCCATCGTCACCCAGCGCTACGCTGAGTGTTTACGTAACGTCTGTAGTCACAGTTTGCATCACTGCCGGATGACGAGCAAAGCAGCACACTGGAAGTGTTGCTGGTTGTTCAGCAGATAAAAAGTCTTTACAGCCCTCCAGAAGACGGACGTTTACGTCAGGAACGACTGAAATTCAGTTTTGGAGATAAAAATCCATCTTTTATTACAGCTCAGAGGGATTTTTAGAGAAATCTAAACAACTTTTGGTGAATAAAAAGTCACAGATATGTTTAAAATAGACTCAGTGTTTATGAATATTAGTCAGAAACAGAATACACATCATTAATGCTGCTGTGTTATTTTATTGTGATAGTGTGTCTTTTATTTTGAAGTGCAGGTGGAGGACAGTCTGGAACTTTCCTTTCTGAGCGACAACGTCAAACTCGACATTTTCTTTTTCTACGAGGACGGAGACGTCGTCTGGAACGGAGGAACGCAGGCGAAGAGCGGCAAAAAGTTCAAGTAAATAATGTTTTATATTTTCTGTTGTAAGTTTCCATAACTCATCTGCCCTTATATATATATTATATATGTCATCTGTCTTTATATGTATTATATATGTCACCTGTCTTTATATATATTATATATGTCATCTGTCTTTATATATATTATATATGTCATCTGTCTTTATATGTATTATATATGTCACCTGTCTTTATATGTATTATATATGTCACCTGTCTTTATATATATTATATATGTCATCTGTCTTTATATATATTATATATGTCATCTGTCTTTATATGTATTATATATGTCACCTGTCTTTATATATATTATATATGTCATCTGTCTTTATATATATTATATATGTCATCTGTCTTTATATGTATTATATATGTCATCTGTCTTTATATATATTATATATGTCATCTGTCTTTATATGTATTATATATGTCATCTGTCTTTATATGTATTATATATGTCACCTGTCTTTATATGTATTATATATGTCACCTGTCTTTATATGTATTATATATGTCATCTGTCTTTATATATATTATATATGTCATCTGTCTTTATATGTATTATATATGTCACCTGTCTTTATATATATTATATATGTCATCTGTCTTTATATATATTATATATGTCATCTGTCTTTATATGTATTATATATGTCACCTGTCTTTATATATATTATATATGTCATCTGTCTTTATATATATTATATATGTCATCTGTCTTTATATGTATTATATATGTCACCTGTCTTTATATGTATTATATATGTCACCTGTCTTTATATGTATTATATATGTCATCTGTCTTTATATATATTATATATGTCATCTGTCTTTATATGTATTATATATGTCACCTGTCTTTATATGTATTATATATGTCATCTGTCTTTATATGTATTATATATGTCATCTGTCTTTATATGTATTATATATGTCACCTGTCTTTATATGTATTATATATGTCACCTGTCTTTATATATATTATATATGTCACCTGTCTTTATATATATTATATATGTCATCTGTCTTTATATGTATTATATATGTCACCTGTCTTTATATGTATTATATATGTCACCTGTCTTTATATGTATTATATATGTCATCTGTCTTTATATGTATTATATATGTCACCTGTCTTTATATGTATTATATATGTCACCTGTCTTTATATATATTATATATGTCACCTGTCTTTATATATATTATATATGTCATCTGTCTTTATATATATTATATATGTCATCTGTCTTTATATATATTATATATGTCATCTGTCTTTATATATATTATATATGTCATCTGTCTTTATATGTATTATATATGTCATCTGTCTTTATATATATTATATATGTCATCTGTCTTTATATATATTATATATGTCATCTGTCTTTATATATATCATATATGTCATCTGTCTTTTATATATATCATATATGTCACCTGTGTATGTCTTCCTTTGTTTCTGAAGTTTTTGTTATAAATAAAGTTTTTTTGTTTTTTTTCGCCAGGTACATCTTCCCTCGTTTCTCGCTCTGCTGGGCGGAGCTTCTCGAGCTGAAAGTTCGAGTCCCGTGTGAAACACTCGACTATGTGATGGCGAACTACGGCGCCTCCTGGAGCGTCCCCGTGAGGAGCTGGGACTGGAAGTCGTCACCTAGCAACGTGCAGGAAAATGGGGTGTGGCCTCCTGCGGAGTGGGAGGAGCTTATTCAAGTTTACTGAGAGGACACAGACTGCAGAGATGTGACTGAAAATTAAAGTAACACTGAAACTACAATAAAGAAAAACTGAAAAGACACAAAGACGTTGAGTTGTTTTTATTTATTTATTCATTTTGTGCTAATTCATATAAACATTAATACAAATACACAGAAGTGTTGGTTTATGTGTCAACAGCCACAGCAAATCCAATATGTTGATTGATTTTTTCCCTTCATATTGCAGCTGCAAACAGCAGCTACAGGTTACAGGTTACATGAACATCCAGCAAACATCAGCTGTCATTTTCTACATTTAGCAGGTTTCTCATTCAGAGAGAAACAGCAGAGAAAACCCAAACTCACAGGTCCACCTTAAAACTCACAGGTCCACCTTAAAACTCACAGGTCCACTTTAAAACTCACAGGTCCACCTTAAAACTCACAGGTCCACTTTAAAACTCACAGGTCCACCTTAAAACTCACATGTCCACTTTAAAACTCACAGGTCCACCTTAAAACTCACAGGTCCACCTTAAAGCTCAGAACTTGTTGAGGTGTTACATCAGTCAGTGTGAACATACATGAAGGTCAGTCCAGACCAGGAACAGCTGCTTCCTTTCAGCCAGTGCTGCAGGCTTGAAGCTTCTGGTCCTGGATGGAGCACGTAGGCTTCTGGTCCTGGATGGAGCGCTTAGACTTCTGGTCCTGGATGGAGCGCTTAGACTTCTGGTCCTGGATGGAGCGCTTAGACTTCTGGTCCTGGATGGAGCGCTTAGACTTCTGGTCCTAGATGGAGCGCTTAGACTTCTGGTCCTGGATGGATCAGTACTAACCTAATAATGACACACGCTGTATTTCTACTGTAATACTAACTCAGATCTGTGTGCTGTCATGTCTCTCCACACCAGCAGGGGGCAGCAGCCGGACACCCATGTGAACATGGAGCTGCTGGATCATTAAACCCAGATGTTTGTGGAGCTGAAGAGGAGGCAGCAGAGCAGGAGCTCAGCTCACAACCAACAACTCAGTCAAGGATTTTATATCTTTGCACAGATGATCCCTTTAAACATTCAGGCTGGAATTATTCTGTATCTATTTACTCTCCAAAATGTGTCAGTCTGTAAATACTTTCTGACTTTTCTGCTCTGTCTGTGGCCCCAAATATACTGTTGAAGACGTAAATCTTTCAATATGACACACTCATCATTTTCATTTAAAAACTAGACCTACAAGTAAATGTACTGCGGTCCAAACACCTGACACATTTCCTATCCAGGCCGATCAGGAAGCAGGGAGCGTTTATCATACTGGAATACATTTGAATGTTATATATTAAATTAAAAGTGAAACACTGGACCGCAGACAAGAACATTTACGTATTTTTAGTATTTTTATCCCAGAACTCTCTGATGGTCTGTCAGAGTCAACAAATTCTCTTAATTGCCTGAATTTGTTGTAAATCACTTGTTTCATCCTGAACATCACCACGTTCCTGAAGTTTCACCATCAGCATCACGGTGCTCCTAAAATGTCCCTGAAGGCCTCGTCCACACGTACACGGCTATCTCTGAAAACAGGGTTTCGCTCTCTTCATTCTCATAAAACATCCTGTCAACATGAAAACATAAAACACAACTGACGTGCTGTGAAGAGCCAAACAGCAGGTGGTGATCTGCTTCTGAAGAATGAATCTGCTCGAATCAGAGCTGCTAGCATGAAGCTCGCTGTCAGAGATCCTCTAAACCTGATATCACAGGACTTGGTGTGCATATCAAATTTCACACCAGTTTTATCTTTGTGAGATATAAACTGAAATGTATTTGACTTTACTTTAATGCTCCTTTACTGCTGATGAGGGACAGTTTGTGGGTATTAATATTTCCTCCTCTGTACCTTCAAAATGTCAAAACTACATTTAGTTTAACTTTAAAAATAATCACAATAAAACAAATGTGGGCAAAAACAACAGAGTTCCAACAGCTTATTTATCTGTTTACTTTAGGTTCTAATTTTGCAATTAAGGATTTTTGCTGTGAAATATCATCATAATAATATAAAAATATGAAGGCATATGTATCAGGAGCCTTTCTAGTAAATACGAATTAAAACAAAATAAAAACGAGGAAGTGTCTAACACGTTGCTGTGATTGCTGTGTATACATAAAGTTTTATTTGAAAAAAGAAAAAAACACCCTCGTGACACAATCACGTGACCGGTCCGCAGCGTGACGTGCCATCAGCTGACTGCAGGCAGCAGAGGAAGAAGAAGTCAGATCGTCGTCGACCTTCATCCCGGTGAATCTCTGCGCTGTTTCCTCCGTCTGTGATCCGACATGGCGAGTCAGTCTCAGGGCATCCAGCAGCTGCTGCAGGCCGAGAAGAGAGCCGCGGAGAAGGTCGCCGAGGCCCGCAAACGTGAGTAGGAGAGCCGGCCTGAGGGCCCCGCGGAGGCCCCGCAGCCGCTGACCGATCAGACATCACAACAGTCAATCAGATGCAGTTAATATGATCGATAACTGCTGATCACGCTTAACGTCACAGAAACAAGCAGAGAGTCTGGTCATACAAACACGGTTATGTGTTTGTTTCCATAGAAATACAACGTTTACATGTTTGTCTCCATAGAAACACAGAGGGGTTTATGATTGATTGCTTGATTGGTCATTGATATGTTGAGTGACAGTCTGCTGGTAAAGTCTCAGGAAATATTTGCAGAAACTCCTGTTCAGGTCACGTGATCTGTTCAGGTCACGTGATCTGATGGTTATTTTCATTTCCCCGCGTGTGTTTGCAATGATGTTCCTGTGAGTCACTGAGTATTATGGGATAGATGACAGCTTGTGATAAAGAGTCACAGAGGATGACTGGAGAGAGAGAGAGGACAGATCATTGATTGATTGATTGATTGATTGATTGATTGATCAGATCTGAATCAGTTCAGTGATTAAAGCAGACACACACTGTGTGGACAAAATAACAGAAACAGTTTTGGTATAAATCCGTCTGAGGGACATTTAGTTCAAACGTTATTTCAGCTGCAGATGAATGAATGAGTTTTATTTTACCTGTTTAATCAGCAGCCAATAAGATCACTAGATTTTAAACTCAGCAGCCAATCAAAATGTTTTACTGGAAATAAACCAGATTAAGATCCATTTAAACACAAATATCAGTAAAACTAGAAGATAATAAACATAATAAATCTATAAAGTTTTTCACTGATACTGAAATGTAACTGGTGACAATAAATCACTTTAACAAACGACTGAAGCAGAAATGTGTTTTAATGTTAGTGATGGAGGATAAAATCCACAGTGTGTCCACACTGAGTCATATCAGTGGATATCTGACACATTTACAGTCTTTGTGTTTCCCTGTTGAGCTGCAGGTGGAAGTATAGTAACAAAAAGAGGAACTTTGGCACTAAAAAGACTGTAATGTTGAAAGATATCTACTTGATTTGACTCATTTGGACGCTGAAGCTTCATATTAGCTTCAGATAAACTTTAAATACATTAAATACATTAAATACATCAGTATGAACAGTAGAATGATTACAGCAAGAGAAACACACTGACTGTTGGTTTAACACTGAAAAACTGTGAACTCGTCCTTTAATATGAAAACTGACTCTGACTGACAGCTGATTGATTGTCTCTCTGATGTATTGATTGATTGATGTATTGATTGATTGATTGTCTCTCTGATGTATTGATTGATTGATGTATTGATTGATTGATTGTCTCTCTGATGTATTGATGTATTGATTGATTGATTGATTGATTGTCTCTCTGATGTATTGATGTATTGATTGATGTATTGATTGATTGTCTCTCTGCAGGTAAGAACCGTCGTCTGAAGCAGGCGAAGGAAGAAGCTCAAGCTGAGATCGAACAGTATCGACTGCAGAGAGAAAAAGAGTTCAAGACCAAAGAGGCTGCTGTAAGTATTACAATACTACTGCAATACTACTGCAATACTACTGCGATACTACTCTAATACTACTACAATACTACTGCAATACTACTACAGTACTACTGTAATACTAGTACAATACTACTGCAATACTACTGCAATACTACTACAATACTACTACAGTACTACTGCAATACTACTACAATACTACTACAATACTACTACAGTACTACTGCAATACTACTGCAATACTACTGCAATACTACTGCAATACTACTCTAATACTACTCTAATACTACTGCAATACTACTGCAATACTACTGCGATACTACTCTAATACTACTACAATACTACTGCAATACTACTACAGTACTACTGTAATACTAGTACAATACTACTGCAATACTACTGCAATTCTACTGCAATACTACTGCGATACTACTCTAATACTACTACAATACTACTGCAATACTACTGCAATACTACTGCGATACTACTCTAATACTACTACAATACTACTGCAATACTACTACAGTACTACTGTAATACTAGTACAATACTACTGCAATACTACTGCAATACTACTGCAATACTACTACAATACTACTACAATACTACTACAGTACTACTGCAATACTAGTACAATACTACTGCAATACTACTACAATACTACTACAATACTACTGCAATACTACTGCAGTACTACTGTAATACTAGTACAATACTACTGCAATACTACTGCAATACTACTACAATACTACTACAATACTACTACAATACTACTACAGTACTACTGTAATACTAGTACAATACTACTGCAATACTACTACAATACTACTACAATACTACTACAGTACTACTGCAATACTACTGCAATACTACTGCAATACTACTACAATACTACTGCAATACTACTACAATACTACTACAGTACTACTGTAATACTACTGTAATACTACTGCAATACTACTGCAATACTACTGCAATACTACTGAAAATACTATTTCTACTACTAATTCTACTATTCCTACCTCTAATACTACCAGTACTCGTAGTACTGGTACTAATTCTTTGCCAGCTAAACAGTTTTTTTATTTTCTATCTATAAATGTTAACATGTTTTAAACGCCCCCCCCCCCCCCCCCCCCCCAGGCCCTCGGTTCCCATGGCAACAGTGCGGTGGAGGTGGACCGTGACACGGCCGAGCGGATGGGTCGCATCCAGGCCAGTTACCGTGGCAACCGGGAGACGGTGCTGGGTGACCTGCTGAGGCGCGTCTGCGACATCCAGCCGGAGTTTCACGCCAACTACCGCGTAGCCGGCTGAGGGGGCGGAGCCAAGACGGAGGAGACGTGAACGTTAGCATCGTTAGCATTGTTAGCTTGGATCGCAGCCAGAACGCTGGATTTGAGTTTCTGTGACGTTATTAAAACGTTGCCACGTCGTTACTGTGTTGATGTTTACTGAATATTTATATTTATCACAATTAATCAATTAATTTGTTTTATTTTGTTAGTTTCTTTGTTTAAGTCCTCCAAACTATTTCCTGACCCTAACAAAGTAAAAGTCTTTCTTCACTGATTAAAATCAAATTAAATTAAAACATCTGAACTTAAAGCTGATTGGCTGTTTGTCCTCTGCACTCTCCTCCAATCAGGGGTCAGGACTCTTCTCTGCTCTCACCTGATTGGCTGCAGAAAGTGAAAAAGCTTTTATTGTGAAAGTCCATTTCCACAGTGTTTTGTTGTTGCTGTTTCCTGTGACCATGTGACTTCCTGCTGATGTTTGTGATGACTTCCTGTTGATGTTTGTGACGTGATGCTGATGAGGAAACAGAAAATATTAAACTGACTGTTGATTGGCTGAAACTGTGTGACGCTGTTCTGTTATTGGTTTAAGGCCAGTGGGTGGAGCATCAGGGTTGTTGCTATGGTTATGAGGAGGCTCCAGGCTGAAACTTCCTGAACAAGCTGATCAGATTCATGACATTAAATGATGGATGAACGATCGACGCTTAATAAAACTTTATTGATCAACTTGTAAACTGGTTTCCCGCTCTGACTCGGGTTCTGCCTGTTGCCATGGTGACCTGTAGTGTCAGAGCTCCATTGATGATGCTTTTGTCATCGATTGATCTGAATCTGATCAGCTGTTCTGGAACCCAAAATCACCTTTGTCACCATCACCTTCATCATCATCATCATCATCATTCAGTGACTTTATTTCAACAAATTTAAACATCGTCTCTGAAATGCTGTAAAACACGTTCAGATTATTAAAAACAAACAACATTAATCTCCAACAAACTTCAGTCTCATCATTAGAGGAGTTTATTGATCTGAAGCTTCAGTGCAACAGCTGGAAGCAGATGTTTAGCAGCTGGAAGCAGATGTTTAGCAGCTGGAAGCAGATGTTTAGCAGCTGGAAGCAGATGTTTAGCAGCTGGAAGCAGATGTTTAGCAGCTGAAAGCAGATGTTTAGCAGCTGAAAGCAGATGTGCAGCAGATGGAAGCAGATGTGAAGCAGCTGGAAGCAGATGTGCAGTTACAACATGCAGAAACACAGAAGCTTGTTAAACCAGTGAAGCTGCTGATCAACGCGCTGCCACTACTGATATATTCACTACTGATATATTCACTACTGATTGACACTTTATTCATCGTCACATTCTTAAGTTAATTAAAGTTTTATTTCATGTTTTGTTCTGTTTGTTTCCTCAGAACATCATCACAACGCATCAGCAACGTTTTGCATCACATTCATCCACACAGACAAGAACTGAACACAAAACATCCCATAATTACAGCCAGAACAGAATGAGGTGCTGTGACGTCACCACACGTGATGTCATACAGTGCGTAACGTGATTTATTTCTTCTTCTTCTATTTTATTACCTTTATTAGTTTCTAACTGAATATTTGGTTTTCTGTCATTTAATGACAATAAAACTGAAATAACTTAAATTTGATATAAATAATAATTAAAATAATAATTAAGGTTTTATACATACATCATAAATGAGACCTTTGCACGCGCTCATCAGCTGACTCAGTATAAACACCGCTTACGTGGCTCCTACAAAGCCCCGCCCCTTAACGGCAGGACTCGCCGCCTGATTGGTCCAAACTGGAAGACACGAGCCATCCTCCCCTTACTATAAGCTCCTCCCCTCTGTGCTGCGTATAGACGTCATGACGCAGGACGCGGAAGTGGCGGCGCAGTAGACGGCGGTGAGGAGAAGTTGAGGAGACGACAGACTTTCTTCTTCTTCTTCTCTTTCTTCTTCTTCTCCTGTTTTATTTTTTAGTTTCTTGTTTTTGAGCCAAATCGGAGGAAAAGAAGTAGAAGAAACACCGGAACCTCCGCAAGTGAGTTGACGGTGTGTGTGTGTGTGTGTGTGTGTGTGTGTGTGTGTGTGTGTGTGTGTGTGTGTGACCTCTGCTGCTAGCTCTCTGTCGGCTATCACACCGAACTGCATTGAAAAATGTCACAGTTTAAAGATTTCTTGCACGCAGCCAAACACGCACGTGTGGGACTCGAACTTGTGGCTGTTCGGGAACAGATCGGGTCTTGTTGTAAGTTCGGCGTGTTTAGAAACCACCTGGTGAGTCCTGATTCCCGCGAACCGGCCCCGTTAGGACCTGATCTCCGTTAATCTCCGCCGCCGGCTGCGTCTGCTGGATCGGAACCAGCCGATGGGGTTTTAAAGGGGGATCCGGTTCGAAGGGTTTTTACGGGCAGTGATTGGTGGAGGCGACGCACGCCGATGTGCACGCGAGGTGGTGCTCTGTCGGAGCAGGTGTGCTCCGTGCACGCGCATACCTACGTGCAAGGCAGAACAAAGTTGGCAGATGTTGCCAGATTCAGCATCGTGGGAAAAATTCATTTCCTCGTTTATAACATAACTGATCATAACTGATCATACCTGATCGATGAGCTTCACTGAACAAACAAACATGTCAGCCAGTAAAAATATTCACTCATCAATCCAGCACAACAATCAATCAATCAATCAATCAATCAATCAATCAATCAATCAATCAGTCTGCAGAACAGTCTGCTCTCAGATTTTTTGAGTTTCTGATGTTTTATAAACAAATCGATCAATCGATCAACTAAACAATAATCTGACAGAAAACAGTCGCAGCTCTTCTTCATGTGTTTTGTTGTTTATATTTGTGTTTTATAAATATTTATATTTATAAAACATAAATCTGACTGAAATGATTGATTGATGATCAGAACGGTTTCTGATCAGCTCATTGATTCAGCTTCAATCAACACATGAAGAATAAAGAACATTTATTTTATGATTATTAGTTATTGATTCTAGATTCTGCATGAATAATAAAGATATTATTATTGTTATAATCATCAATAACTTAGTTATCAACGCTTCACACAGAAACTCATCAATAAAAGAATAAAAGTGATAAACAAACATTCAATAAAATAATTAAACAGTCAAATCAAAGCCGGCGGTTTGATAAAAACCTGAGACACAAACTGATCAATAAACTATTCAATAAACTGATCAATAATCTCACACAAACAAAGAAACACAAGAAACACGCAGCAGAACATCTGATGTTTATAAAATATGAAGAAGATTCATCTTCATCACTTTGAAGGAATCGATCGATTGATCGTCAGGAAACAGTGACGTCATCTTTAAGTTCATCATCACACCAGACTCTTTAAAAATCAATGAAACGATCGATCGATTCTCAAAATAGTTCAGATAGTTTTAGTTCTTCTGTCGATCTACTGATCGATTGATTGATTTGATGGATCGGAAAGATGATCAGCAGTGATTGATTATGAGTCTGAAGAAGAAGAAGAAGAAGAAGACAGCTGCAGCGTGCAGGTGAGACACGTGACATCACGTCCTCACTAGACCCGACTGACCCCGACCTTTGACCTGTACGAGACACGTCTTCACTCTGCAGGTGAGGACGTGATGTCACATGTCTGACCTTCAGGTGA
>NC_056551.1:29440295-29447795 GCF_910596095.1 Thunnus maccoyii | reverse complement strand
TGGAGGAAAACCTCAATTAAGAAGAAGGATGAAATAAACATAAAATGCTGCCGATACAACTTCAAAAAATATCAGCACATGCGGACAAGATACACGCCGATAGCGATATATATCTGTGATAGGCCGATATCGGCTGATGATATATCGGTCAGGCTCTAACATGAAACATTGAGTCTGTTCTTAAACATTAAAGCTGCTTCAGGACTTTTGTCTCCCTCTTCTGGCCGTGAGAATTATTACAGAAACACTATTGAGGCGTTAACGTCAGAGGCTCCGCCCCCACCGCGTCCGTCCTGCTGTTGCTGTGAAGGTGGCTGTTAATGCGTCTAACCTGCATGAACACCTGTTCAATGGTTGTGAGATGTAAACACAGGAAGTGACTGAGCCGCTACGCTCTCGTTCATTCTGTCGTTCTGATCCAATCAGAGCAGCTCTGTCGCCGTCGTCTCTGCTGCTGTTGCTATGGAGAAGAAGCTGTGGGCACAAATCACAGCGTAATGAATTTAAAACGCTGCGTTGCTGAAGCTGTAAACAAAACGTGTCGCCAGGGTTACAAGACTCACTCAAAGTGAACAGAACACGCTAACACGCTAACACGCTAACTGTCAGAGACGTTCACGTCTGTAACTCAGAGCTAAGCTGACATCACCAACCACTAACAACAGGAAACAGGCGTTGCCGCCGGCGACGACTGTCCTTCCTGATAGCATTAATAATGCCGTGATCTAATTGGCTGATGGCAGACGGCACTCTGCAGCGCTCTGATTGGCTCGCCTTGCCTCTGGTAGCCCCGGGGCCCTAGAGCCAATCAGATTAAAGCAGGGTCGTTTGGTCAGTGATGGATGTCAGGCCGTTACCATGGTTACGGCTGTGATGTCATCGTGTCCAGTTAGTGTCTGTGGTGGAGTCGGCTTCACTCTGAGTGGAAGAGTCGGACAGGTAGGACGCTGCTCTCAGGATTATAATCTATAATCTATAATAATAATCAAAGCTTTGATCTGTCCTCAGTGATCCTGATCAGGAGAAACGTATTGATAACATGTATCTGAGTGTCTGATGAGATCAGCTGTAGATAATTATCGTTAATTAAAGTGACTGACGGTCCGCTGAGTGTTTCTGCAGCTTCTTTCGTCTCTCTGACAGTAAACTGAAGATCTTTGAGTTGCGGACAAAACAAGACATTAGAGGACGTCATGTTGGACAACGTTGATCCATTTTATGAACCAAATAACTAATCAATTAGTCGAGAAAGTAATCGACAGATTAATTAATGAATATAATCGTTGGTTGCAGCTCTGTTCACCTCAAACTGCTCTCTGATTGGCTCCTCTCTTCTCCCTCTCTCCGATTGGCTGTTGCCTGGCAGCCATGGACCACATGAACCATATGAACCACACCGCCATGGAGATGGACCACACCCACCACCATCAACACACCATGGCTCCGCCCACCGACGGCGGCCATGACCACGGAGGCGGAGGAGGGCTTGATGGGAAGTGTGGTGGACACGGAGGGATGGTAAGGGGTGGAGCTTATCGCTGCGTCATGACAGTAGCATGTAGCGTTAGCATGCTAATATGGAGTAGCCAAATACAGAAAGGTGCTAACATGCTCATGCTGTTGTTGCCTAGGCGATGACCTTTTACTTCGGCTACAACAACGTGGAGCTGCTGTTCACCGGACTGCTCATCAACTCTCCTGGAGGTCAGTTATTTTATGTTCATATATATTTTTAATGATTTTTACAAATGATATAAACTTGTATATGAAGTATTTTATTTAACATTTATTAACCCCTCTTCCTCCTCTCGTCCAATCAGAGATGGTGGGAGCGTGTATTGGTGTCTTCCTATTGGCCATCCTGTACGAGGGGCTGAAGATCGGCCGCGAGGCGCTGCTGCGGCGCAGTCAGGTCAACGTGCGCTACAACTCGATGCCGCTGCCCGGGGCTGATGGGACGGTACTGATGGAGACGCACAAGACGGTCGGGTAGGTGGCCAGCGTTACACTGAAGCAGCTGTGCAGTTTAGAACTTTATCATGTGATCATCAGTCATGTGATCATCAGTCATGTGATCATACATGTCATGTGTTCACCATCAGTTTAATGACTGACAGTCAGGGTTTGGAGGGGGCGGAGCCTCCTGTTGGAGTTAAGTCCCGCCTCTCAGGACTCTCTATCAGGTAACTTAGGGTTCTGGTTCAGGTTCTGGTTGTGGTTCAGGTTCTGCTTCTGGTTCTTGGTCTTTCTTCATCTGATGATCTTTAGCTGCTTTGTTTGAGATGCTCTGATCAGACCGTTCAGACTGATATTGATGACTGATTGATTTATATTGAACATGATCAGGTTCTGATCGGAGCATCTGAACTCTGAGTCTTCGTCAACATCAACAGAGCAGCAGACAGTGGGAGGGTACAGAGCAGCAGACAGTGGGAGGGTACAGAGCAGCAGACAGTGGGAGGGTACAGAGCAGCAAGCAGTGGGAGGGTACAGAGCAGCAGACAGTGGGAGGGTACAGAGCAGCAGACAGTGGGAGGGTACAGAGCAGCAGACAGTGGGAGGGTACAGAGCAGCAGACAGTGGGCGGGTACAGAGCAGCAAGCAGTGGGAGGGTACAGAGCAGCAGGCAGTGGGAGGGTACAGAGCAGCAGACAGTAGGAGGGTACAGAGCAGCAGACAGTGGGAGGGTACAGAGCAGCAATCAGTGGGCGGGTACAGAGCAGCAGACAGTGGGCGGGTACAGAGCAGCAAGCAGTGGGCGGGTACAGAGCAGCAAGCAGTGGGAGGGTACAGAGCAGCAAGCAGTGGGAGGGTACAGAGCAGCAGACAGTGGGCGGGTACAGAGCAGCAAGCAGTGGGCGGGTACAGAGCAGCAAGCAGTGGGAGGGTACAGAGCAGCAGACAGTAGGAGGGTACAGAGCAGCAGACAGTGGGAGGGTACAGAGCAGCAATCAGTGGGCGGGTACAGAGCAGCAGACAGTGGGAGGGTACAGAGCAGCAAGCAGTGGGAGGGTACAGAGCAGCAGACAGTGGGAGGGTACAGAGCAGCAAGCAGTGGGAGGGTACAGAGCAGCAGACAGTAGGAGGGTACAGAGCAGCAGACAGTGGGAGGGTACAGAGCAGCAATCAGTGGGCGGGTACAGAGCAGCAGACAGTGGGAGGGTACAGAGCAGCAAGCAGTGGGAGGGTACAGAGCAGCAGGCAGTGGGCAGGTACAGAGCAACAGGCAGTGGGAGGGTACAGAGCAGCAATCAGTGGGCAGGTACAGAGCAGCAAGCAGTGGGAGGGTACAGAGCAGCAGACAGTAGGAGGGTACAGAGCAGCAGACAGTGGGCGGGTACAGAGCAGCAGTCAGTGGGAGGGTACTGAGCAGCAATCAGTGGGAGGGTACAGAGCAGCAGACAGTGGGAGGGTACTGAGCAGCAGGCAGTGGGAGGGTACAGAGCAGCAGACAGTGGGAGGGTACTGAGCAGCAGGCAGTGGGAGGGTACTGAGCAGCAGACAGTGGGCGGGTACAGACAGTGGGAGGGTACAGAGCAGCAGGCAGTGGGCGGGTACAGAGCAGCAGGCAGTGGGCGGGTACAGCGCAGCAGACAGTGGGAGGGTACAGAGCAGCAGGCAGTGGGAGGGTACAGAGCAGCAAGCAGTCAGATGAAATTAAAAAATACAAATGTACATTATTATTGCACATAAGTGATAAATGTTCATTGTTAGTTTTTAACAGCATCTGAGATGCTGAACGTCATGTGATCAAACTGAGAAGGTTTCATTTTCTATTTAAAAATCAATAACAAAAATAGGAAAATGGAATTCAGGTGTTAAAGTGTTGAAACTGGTGATGTCACTCAGACCTGAGCAGCTCCTGCTGTTTCCTGTCTCTGGTGTAGCACCCTCAAGGTGGAACTTTACTTCATTAAACTGCCCTGTGATCACTGTGAGAAGGTCCAGGACAGCTAATTATGCTAACACTAATGCTAACAATCATAACACAAATTAAGAAGAGAGAAATGCTGTGAATGGTGCCAACAAAGCTAACTGTATTTAACTTTCCTGGATTTGATGTATGGTAACATGCTAATGACCACACTGCTAATGTGAAAAATTAAATGCTAAAGCTAATGGTGGTGAATGTCATTAACATTAAAGCTAATAGACTTAACAGCTTGTGTAAACATGTATCAATGCTATTGCTAACAATACATTGCTACGTTCATTTTGCCCAAAGTACTAATATTAATCTAACTGAAGACAATAAATGTAATTTTTTACTACTACTACTAAGTACTACTAATGCTAACAGTGCTAGCTAACAGTAACAGCATATATAGAGTAAAATGATCTAAAATGCTAACAGAGCTACAAATCTGACAATTGTAAAATGGTTTATGATGAATGGTACCGCTAATGTTGACAGTGATGCTAACAGTAATATATCATTATCTTTAATACTAATGCTAACAGTGCTACTAATCAGAATAAAGATGATGCTAACAGTGACACTAACTCTCTCCTCTTGTCCTCTCAGGCAGCGGATGCTAAGCCCCGCCCACTTCATGCAGACGCTGCTACACATTTTTCAGGTGGTCGTCAGCTACTTCCTGATGCTCGTCTTCATGACCTACAACGGCTACCTCTGCATCGCCGTGGCAGCTGGCGCCGGCATGGGCTACTTCTTGTTCAGCTGGAGGAAGGCCGTGGTTGTTGATATCACCGAGCACTGCCATTAGCTTGTTAGCCCGTTAGCTCGCGTGCTAGTTAGCTTCCTGTCATGAGGTTCGATTATTGCTGATCACAATCGATGAACGCTAGCCAATGTGCTAATGGAGCGCGAGACACTAAACTACAAACAGCTGTTACTCGGTGACCACGGTAACCACGCTAAAACCTCGTTATACGTTAACATGCACACTAACGACTGTAGTTAGCCGGAAAACGACTCATCGCACTTATTGTGTGTCTTTTCTGCCACAGACATCTTTTTCTTCATCAATTTCTTTTTTTGGGGGAACATCTGCAGGTGGGCGAACCAACCAATCACAGCTCAGATCACCTCGGATGTCTTTGATTGGCCAAATCAGCTTGTTCTGTCTTTATTTCCTCGTTAGTGCCATGTCAACTGGAAGGTTAGCTCTAGCTGCTACTAGCCAAAACGTTAGCAAACATAGCTTACATACACTTGTTATTTTAGTTAGCATTGTTAGCGGTTCAGAGGAGCAACCAATCACAGAACAGCATTTAAACAGTATAATTTATTAGGGAATAGATGTTTTATTAACGTTTCTTTTAGATTCTTTGTTTATATGATGTATAAAATATATCACCTGATTATTTTTCTTTTCTACATTTTTCTTTTGAAACAAAATAAACTCAGCATGAAACCAGCTGTTAGCCTGAATTTCATAAAAGTATAAATTTATAAATGTATCTTTAATTGCTGAGCTGTTCAGAAGAGCCAATCAGAGTTCAGATGTTTCACAAAATGCTTATTTAGATTTTTTAATTTTAGTTAAAGTTTACGTTGTTTTGTTCTTTGATTATTTGCCCGGTTTTATTTTAAAACTAAAAACATCATGAATCAGCCGCCTCTTGAGTTCATCAGTCAACATATTTAGAGATAAATTTCAGAAATGACATTTTATAATCAGTTTTTGTTTGGCCACCGTCGTCCTTAACTGCGACACCTGCTGCCTTAACGTGGCTGAACGTGGAAACGTCCCGACCGCTGCTGACTGGAGGCCAGTGTTTGATTTTTCGGTGCTGCTGTTCAATGTCGACAAAACAAAAAATGTGTCGTTAACATCGAGGCTCTACTGATTTCACTTTATATCAACTTGAAAACTTTTGTCTCTCTACTTGTTGTCGAGTCTGAGAATAAATGTGTTTATGGAAGCTCGTTTCCACCGGCAACAGGATCAATTATCAGGAATGATCAGAAGGACTAATTCCTAACTTCAGTTATCCTTTCTTCTGGCTGAAATGGCCTTCCATATTTGTCTTTGTGATTTATTGTGATTTATTTTTATCTTTTATTTTTTACATCAAGTCGCACTGAGAGGTGGGCGGAGTTTACTTACTGGACCAATCAGGTTGCAGGGACAGATTGTGGTTACTGGATTTCTCTGAGCAAAATTTTATTTACAAAATTTGCAGAAATTGTGGCTTAAGTTTGATCTGCAGATGTTGCACGTGTTGGATAAATGACATTAAGAGAAAGCACAACTACAGAGGCCTGTCTAAAGGTGTCCACATACTTCTGTCCATCAGACCAGTTTAAACAGGTTTCAGTGTTTCCTCTCAGTGTGAATCGTCGTGTTGATGTTGGTGAAAAATGAAGTGCGGCTTTATGATTAAAACATGATGAAAACTGTGTGAAGGAAACTGTTTTACCAGAATATTAAAGTGTCAGATGTTTTAATTGTTGTGATAAATGCTGGAATCATTCAAAAAAAAATAAACAAAAAAATAAAACAGTTTATGAAGAAACTCATCATCAGCTCGTCTTTATGGAACAAATAAACTCCAGATAGTTTTCATAAAGCTTCAATAACACTGAAATACATTTACTCAAGTACTGCACTGAGGTACTTGTACTTTACTTGAGTATTTCCATGTGATGCTACTTTCTACATTTCAGAGGGAAATATTGTACTTTCTACTCCACTACATTTATTTGACAGCTTTAGTTACTTTTCAGATGAAGATTTGACACAATGGATAATATAACAAGCTTTTAAAATACAACACATTGTTAAAGACGCAGAGCCTCGTCCACCCATCTGAGGGGTCAGTAAGTCCTTCATGTAATTTACAGCAAAGCCATTTAATGCTTTTAGATTGACCAGTAGTTCCAGTTAGACTCCAGCAGTTGTGCACCAGCTGGAGTTGGTGAAGGTGATCTGTGATGCTTGAAATGTGATCTATAAATAAAATAATTGTTATTATTGATCCTCTGTGTTGATAACTGAGTGATCAGATGAAACGCGTCTCAAACCGACCTGTGGGGGGCAGTAACGGGCCGGGACACCTGCAGTCTGCCGGATGTGAAGAGCGGAAGTAGTTCCGGGTTGCAGGTGTCAGGTGTCTGCTGGATGTTTTGCTGCAGCGGGTCAAACCATCAGGACGAAGATTCCTCCTTTAACCGATCCTCCTGCTGTTCACCGGGACCTGGATGTGCACAGTGTAACGCCTCCTCTGATATCCGTTAACCGGATCTCAGCCTCGGTCCTCCGTCTCTTCGGCCCTCCGACCCGCTCATGGCCTCCAGGCGGCCGGACAGCTTCGACGGGCTCGGCTACCGGGGCCGCGACGACCCGCTGTACGGTGCGAACTATCCGGTGAGGAGCGCCGGAGCACCCGCAGAGCCGCAGCACCACCACTGGGTCACCACGCCGCCGGACATCCCCGGCAGCCGCAACCTGTACGCCGGAGAGCGGACACCGCTGCATGACGAGCCGCTGGGAGAGTTTGGAGGTCCCGGAGCCGCTGCCGGGTGGGACACTC
>NC_056551.1:29377795-29435295 GCF_910596095.1 Thunnus maccoyii | reverse complement strand
CCTCTTCAGTACATTCACTTCTTCTGCAGAGCAAGGCAGCAGGACAGGTGTAGTACAGGTGTAGTACAGGTGTAGTACAGGTGTAATACAGGTGTAGTACAGGTGTAGTTCAGGTATAAAACAGGTGTAGTTCAGGTGTAGTTCAGGTATAATACAGGTGTAGTTTAGGTGTAGTTCAGGTGTAGTTCAGGTATAAAACAGGTGTAGTTCAGGTATAATACAGGTGTAGTTTAGGTGTAGTTCAGGTGTAGTTCAGGTATAAAACAGGTGTAGTTCAGGTATAATACAGGTGTAGTTTAGGTGTAGTTCAGGTGTAGTTCAGGTATAATACAGGTGTAGTTTAGGTGTAGTTCAGGTATAATACAGGTGTAGTTTAGGTGTAGTTCAGGTGTAGTTCAGGTATAAAACAGGTGTAGTTCAGGTATAATACAGGTGTAGTTTAGGTGTAGTTCAGGTATAATACAGGTGTAGTTTAGGTGTAGTTCAGGTATAAAACAGGTGTAGTTCAGGTATAATACAGGTGTAGTTAAGGTATAATACAGGTGTAGTTCAGGTATAATACAGGTGTAGTTTAGGTATAATACAGGTGTAGTTCAGGTATAATACAGGTGTAGTTCAGGTATAAAACAGGTGTAGTTCAGGTATAATACAGGTGTAGTTCAGGTGTAGTTCAGTTATAACACAGGTGTAGTTCAGGTATAAAACAGGTGTAGTTCAGGTATAAAACAGGTGTAGTTCAGGTATAATACAGGTGTAGTTCAGGTATAAAACAGGTGTAGTTCAGGTATAATACAGGTGTAGTTCAGGTATAAAACAGGTGTAGTTCAGGTATAATACAGGTGTAGTTCAGGTGTAGTTCAGTTATAACACAGGTGTAGTTCAGGTATAAAACAGGTGTAGTTCAGGTATAAAACAGGTGTAGTTCAGGTATAATACAGGTGTAGTTCAGGTATAAAACAGGTGTAGTTCAGGTATAATACAGGTGTAGTTCAGGTGTAGTTTAGGTGTAGTTCAGGTGTAGTTCAGGTATAATACAGGTGTAGTTCAGGTATAATACAGGTGTAGTTCAGGTGTAGTTCAGTTATAACACAGGTGTAGTTCAGGTATAAAACAGGTGTAGTTCAGGTATAAAACAGGTGTAGTTCAGGTATAATACAGGTGTAGTTCAGGTATAAAACAGGTGTAGTTCAGGTATAAAACAGGTGTAGTTCAGGTGTAGTTTAGGTGTAGTTCAGGTGTAGTTCAGGTATAATACAGGTGTAGTTCAGGTATAATACAGGTGTAGTTCAGGTGTAGTTCAGGTATAAAACAGGTGTAGTTCAGGTGTAGTTCAGGTGTAGTTTAGGTGTAGTTCAGGTGTAGTTCACAGTACCTGCTCTGTTTTATCTGTGTGTCTTGCAGGTTGACAGCGGTGGTCGCTCTGCCGTTTTACTGCGCCAGCCTCATCGAGACCGTGCAGGTGATTACTGACTATTGATTATTGATTGTTGGTCAGTTTATTATCAATCAGACTGAAACTTTGATCAAATGTCTCGTTTTCAGTTGATTTTATTGTTGGATTGATTTTTATCTGAGAATAAAGTTGAAAGCAGACAGTTGAGTTTCAGCTGAAAGCTCCGGCGCAGTGACTAAATGGCCCTCCTGTGTTTATTTCCCATCATGCCCCTGTGCTGCACAGAGTGAGATTGTGCGTGACGACTCCTCAGCGGGTCTGTTGGATTGTGTTCGGGAAGGTCTGACTCGGCTGCTGGGCGTCGGCGCTCCTCACAGCCGCCGCCTGCTGCCGCTCAGCTGCCTGCTGCTTCCTGCGGCGCTGCACGCCGTGCTGCGCTACGCTATCTCGGCCTCCGTCCAGCGGGCGGCGCTGTGGCTGCACCAGCGGGGCAAGAAGCAACGCCATGACCCGGCCAACCCACTCGACGCATACTTCCCCGAGCTGGCGGCAGCGTGGGCGGGGTCTCTGGTGGCCGATGTCATCCTGTTCCCACTGGAGACGGCGCTGCACCGCCTCAGCCTGCAGGGCACGCGCACCATCATCGACGCCACCGACGGAGCCGTCGCCACGGGCAATGGTGGCAGCCCACTGGTGCTGCCCGTCAACACGCAGTACGACGGCTTCGCCGACTGCCTCCACGCCATCCGCCGCAAAGAGGGCAGGGCGGGTTTTTACCGCGGCTTCGGAGCACTGGCGACGCAGTATGCGCTGCATGGAGCGCTACTCGCCGCTGCCAGGACACTGCTGAGGCTGCTGCTGCTGGAGGGCAAGGCCAGTTAGAGCTGTCGCCATGGAGACGCAGCATCACCTCATCATTTAATCCACCCCTTCATCCAGCTGAGCATCACTGTCACCATGGCAACCACGTTTTAAAAACTGAACCATTCAGTTTGTAGAAAAATAATCAATAATAATAAAATATCAGCAACACGACGCGCTGAACTGAACGAAACCACGACGTGTAAAAAATATGAAATTATACAACAAACAAGCTTTCATTTGTAAATAAAACAAAATAATCTGCAGTGGAATTTAGTTTCTTCATTACTGTGAAACACAAAGAAGTCATTTGTCAGTTTGGTCAATAAACTGCTGATCAGGAAGTGATCATGTGACTAGACCACCTAGCAACCCCTTAGCAACCAGCTGGAGCTGTAGCTTTAGTGTTAGCCTAGCTTACCACGAAGACTGGAAGCAGAAGGAAACTGCTAGCGTAGCTTAGCATAAAGACTGGAAGTAGAAGGAAACTGCTAGCGTAGCTTAGCATAAAGACTGGAAGTAGAAGGAAACTGCTAGCGTAGCTTAGCATAAAGACTGGAAGTAGAAGGAAACTGCTAGCGTAGCTTAGCATAAAGACTGGAAGTAGAAGGAAACTGCTAGCGTAGCTTAGCATAAAGACTGGAAGCAGAAGGAAACTGCTAGCGTAGCTTAGCACAAAGACTGGAAGCAGAGGGAAACTGCTAGCGTAGCTTAGCATAAAGACTGGAAGCAGAGGGAAACTGCTAGCGTAGCTTAGCATAAAGACTGGAAGCAGAGGGAAACTGCTAGCGTAGCTCCACAGGTGTCGACTTTGTGTCACTTCCTGATGTCACCTGCCTTTAAACTAAATGTTGTCTGGTCCTGTGTCGCCATGGAAACGCGTCGTCACTTCCTGTTCCAGCATGAAAGCATGATGTCATTAGCCTGCTTGTGTTGAAGCTGATTGGTCGCTTGCAGTCACATGTCTGTATATTGATCCACTTTTTATTTATATAAAGTTGTAAAAATTTAAAAAGTTTATGTAGAAAAAAACTGTAGATTTAGATGAAATTATAAGTGATCAATAGATATTCAAATCAATATTTAAAATCAAACGAATGATTCAGTTAAAGTGACAGATGAAAGTAATTAAAGCTTTTTTAATTGATTTCAGCAGAAATAGCTGAGTCTGCACTTCCTGTTCGTATGTTGCTGTTTGTTGTAAATGTCACATGTTGAAACTTTGCACTCGTGATGTAAAAAATAAAGTTTTTTCTTCTGAAATAAGAAACTTGGCTGTAAATGAGTCCAGAAATAATAATCAGATCAATCATCTATCTATCTATCTATTATCTATCATCAATCGATCAGCAGTTAAACATGTGGAGCCAACAGTTGGTACAGTTGGTGATATCAGACCTGATGCATGTATGAAGCGTGTTGGATTCAACATGTGAAACAGAGCAGGAGGGTTTTTATATGAACACAGTACAACGCTGCCCTCTAGTGGACGTCCTGGTTTCCTGCTGCTCCAGACAGTAAACTAACTGATACATGATCAATTATTAAACTTACTGTATCATATCGGAGGAATGACAGGTGATGATTATGGGTATTGATTGCATGATTAGTGAGACTCAGTTTCCTCATCTAAGGGACATATTGATGGATCGAGGAATGAGACTGATGAAGATAGTGTCAGACATGGCTGGATCCTCTTCATGCTGTTCATTCTACTTCAGTTAAATACAAGAAGCTCGACTGTAAATGACCAAGAGTTCAAACAGTATATTGATCATTTGGGAGAGAAACTTACTGTAATTATTATAGAGGAGACATGTTGAAACCACATCTGGACTGTTTTATAAAGAGAATCTTTCCACATTCATACTGAATGGATTATTAGTATATTAGTCATATAATATTAGTTATAAGTTTATACATGTAAGCACAGATCATTGATCAGCTGTGACTGTTACTAGAAATCTCCTGATGGTGAATGTTATCAAATGCTGCCACACATGACAGATAATCCAGTGGGCACAGTGTTACTGGCCTTCAGTGTGGAGGGGGGGGGCAGCTCTTCTGTTATCTGGGTGTTGGCTCCGGCCCACAGTAGCCTGTGTTCCTCAATCAAGTTGCAGCAGAAACCGACTAACGTCCCCCCCCCCCCTATCTCTGTTTGACAAAGAAGCTTCATCATTGACAAGAAGTAACAGAAACCTTCAGTTAGAGTCTCTGCAGCAGCTGTTCTTTTTGGCGGGTTTGTCTGATCATGTGATTTCAGAGAAACAGAAGTGAAAGTGAAGCTGATCAGACAGACTGAGCTCAGCTTCACGCAGCTTCTCCAACCAGCAGGTAAGAACAACCGCGGCCCAGATAGCAAAAATGATATGGCCCAGATCCGGCCCAGAGCCTCCATAAGTTGTGGGCCAGATCTGTAAAACGGACCCGGGCCGGTGTCCTTTGGCACAACAGGCCAATAACGGTGCGGATCCGTTTTTTCGCTTTTGGGCCGGCACCGGGCCAGCTCCAGAACGGATGAGATTATTTTGTAGTCATTTGTCCGAGGGTGGGCCAGATCCGGTTCAGTTCTGTGGAGCCAACAGTTGGTACAGTTGGTGATATCAGACCTGATGCATGTATGAAGCGTGTTGGATTCAACATGTGAAACAGAGCAGGAGGGTTTTTATATGAACACAGTACAACGCTGCCCTCTAGTGGACGTCCTGGTTTCCTGCTGCTTGGGCCGGCACCGTGCCAGCTCCAGAACGGATGAGATTATTTTGTAGTCATTTGTCCGAGGGTGGGCCAGATCCGGTTCAGTTCTGTACTGGATCCGGCCCAGAGCTTCCATAAGTTCTGGGCCAGATCTGTAAAACGGACCCGGGCCGGCGTCCTTTCTTATCTGGGCCGGTACTCGGCCAGCTCCAGATCGGATCACTTTCTAGCCATTTTGCTCAAATATTTGCTGTATCTGAATTAGTTCTGGGCTAACCTTTATCTCTTCCATAACTAAATTCAAACTAAAAAAAAGTATCTCTGGATATAAATTTCTAGAACTATGGTTGCATCATCATAACTGGTTGTTTTAAAAAAAAAAAAAAAAAAAAAACAGAAATCATAAGTTACGACAGGAGACGCTGCTTTGTTGATCGTTCACTGTACACTCATCAGTCAAAATCTGTAATGAAGTGTACTCTACTCACGGTGGATTAACTCCAGAAAAAACTGTATGAAACGTGACATTACATCACTTGGGTTTACCTGTGCATGTTGAGTGTAAACTGAGTAAATATAAAATAGTGTAATTATGTCATATGACAATAGCATATGGCATATGAAGAAGAGACGAAGTCCTTTTAAACCCGTAATTTAGAGTGTAACAGAAGTATAAAAACTGACCTTTGACAAACCAAAGCACACTGGGAAGAACTAATGTAATTGTCAGGGACCAAGCAGTAAGGCTCAAGAACACCAGGTGTGTAGCATAAAACATTGTTATTTATTTACAATTTAATTTAATCTTAAAATTCAAATTCAAAATACAAAGATCACTAAAGAAAAGTAAAACAGCTTAATGAACTCAACCGGGTTGGCAGGAATAACAATTAACTAACAACCTTAATAGCAACAACAATACCAACATTATTCACAACCAAACTAACTGTGACCCCTACCCCCCCAAAAAACAAACAAAAAAACCCAACAAAACTTAAAATTTAACTGAATCCCAAACATATCCCCACCCATATGACCTCTCCCACTGCCTGCTGTCACTTCCACTTCCTCATGCCACTTCTTTTGCTGGATCCATGAAAAACAAAAAGTTACAACATAATTTAAAGCAAGCAAGAAATGACAGAATGTTAACCAAAATGTGTGCATACAAATTAGCAAACTGTCAAAAAATAAAGTGTGTGCTGGTGGAAAAACAAAAGGCTACAGTACAGACCAAAAGTTTGGACACACCTTCTCATTCAATGAGTTTCCTTTCTTTTCATGACTATTGACATTGTAGATTCACACTGAAGGCATCAGAACTATGAATTAACACATGTGGAAATATGTACTTAACAAAAAAGTGTAAAACAACTGAAAATACGCCTTATATTCTAGTTTCTTCAAAGTAGCCACCTTTTGCTCTGATTACTGCTTTGCACACACTCTGCATTCTCTTGATGAGCTTCAAGAGGTAGTCACCTGAAATGGTTTTCACTTCACAGGTGTGCTCTGTCAGGTTTAATAAGTGGGATTTCTTGCCTTATAAATGGGGTTGGGACCATCAGTTGTGTTGTGCAGAAGTGAGGTGGATACACAGCTGATAGTCCTACTGAATAGACTGTTAGAATTTGTATTATGGCAAGAAAAAAGCAGCTAAGTAAAGAAAAACGAGTGGCCATCATTACTTTAAGAACTGAAGGTCAGTCAGTCCGAAAAATTGGGAAAACTTTGAAAGTGTCCCCAAGTGCAGTCGCAAAAACCATCAAGCACTACAAAGAAACTGGCTCACATGAGGACCGCCCCAGGAAAGGAAGACCAAGAGTCACCTCTGCTGCGGAGGATAAGTTCATCCGAGTCACCAGCCTCAGACATCGCAGGTTAACAGCAGCTCAGATTAGAGACCAGGTCAATGCCACACAGAGTTCTAGCAGCAGACACATCTCTAGAACAACTGTTAAGAGGAGACTGTGTGAATCAGGCCTTCATGGTAGAATAGCTGCTAGGAAACCACTGCTAAGGACAGGCAACAAGCAGAAGAGACTTGTTTGGGCTAAAGAACACAAGGAATGGACATTAAACCAGTGGAAATCTGTGCTTTGGTCTGATGAGTCCAAATTTGAGATCTTTGGTTCCAACCACCGTGTCTTTGTGCGATGCAGAAAAGGTGAACGGATGGACTCTACATGCCTGGTTCCCACCGTGAAGCATGGAGGAGGAGGTGTGATGGTGTGGGGGTGCTTTGCTGCTGACACTGTTGGGGATTTATTCCAAATTGAAGGCATACTGAACCAGCATGGCTACCACAGCATCTTGCAGCGGCATGCTATTCCATCCGGTTTGCGTTTAGTTGGACCATCATTTATTTTTCAACAGGACAATGACCCCAAACACACCTCCAGGCTGTGTAAGGGCTATTTGACCAAGAAGGAGAGTGATGGGGTGCTGCGCCAGATGACCTGGCCTCCACAGTCACCGGACCTGAACCCAATCGAGATGGTTTGGGGTGAGCTGGACCGCAGAGTGAAGGCAAAAGGGCCAACAAGTGCTAAGCATCTCTGGGAACTCCTTCAAGACTGTTGGAAGACCATTTCAGGTGACTACCTCTTGAAGCTCATCAAGAGAATGCCAAGAGTGTGCGAAGCAGTAATCAAAGCAAAAGGTGGCTACTTTGAAGAAACTAGAATATAAGACATATTTTCAGTTGTTTCACACTTTTTTGTTAAGTATATAATTCCACATGTGTTAATTCATAGTTTTGATGCCTTCAGTGTGAATCTACAATTTTCATAGTCATGAAAATAAAGAAAACTCTTTGAATGAGAAGGTGTGTCCAAACTTTTGGTCTGTACTGTATATGTGTACTGTCACTACTTAAAATGTTTGTATGTTAACGGTGCTAAAAAGAAAACCACTGACACTCAGTATCGCCACAGTAATCATGAATGCAAAATATATGTAAAATATACAGTACCTTTTATGAAGTCAGCCACTGCTGCTCGGTGGAATGTTGTGATGCCTATAAACAACCAATTGTGAAGTTTAAAACACAAAACATAAGTGCTGCTGCAAAAGACTAACACAATGCTTTATCTGAAATTTACCGTGGTTAATGCCTCTTTAGCCTTGGCACGGTATTTGCGGCCACCTCCCCGGTCAGATGCCAAGTTAAACCATCTGATATCGTATGAGTCGATCTCACTGTCCGGACCACTGCTAGCAGCTTGGTTCTTCCTTACAGCCCCTGTTGAGAGAGAATGTCCATCACATTGTAAGACAGATAAGCTGTCAGCGACCGAAATTCTCCATTCTCAAACCGACTAACGTTACAAGTACAGAGGTGAGTGAACCTCTCTCTTAGCTAGTCACAAAAACTAAATGAACAACCAAATACAATATGCTTTTCAATGGTAATACATATTGCAGCGCATTACACAACTTATTACACAGCGATCAGACAATGAATTACAGTTAACTTAAGATGAAATTTTTAACTTCTTTACGTTACTTATCCAATAAGACTGCAAAACTTTAACTAACTTATAGCCTGGATTTGAAAATTACTGTAATGATGGGGAATTCAAAGCAGGAAAACAAACAAAACAAAAAAAACTTACCCTACTGATCCGCGGCACTCTGGGGGAACCTGAACCTGAAATAGAGACCGGTTGTGCTGTCAAATGATGCTGTTTCAAACTAATGTTAGCAGTTAGCCTTAAGGTTAGCCGTTAGCCTATATGCTACTGGCTACATTCCTATGAGCAGCTAACGTAACGTCAACAGATAGTAAGATGCGGATGAAAAACAAGTTGTGGGCAACATTGGTTGTAACATCACTAATAACAAACACAGAGTTGTTTATTCATTATTAATTCTAACTAACTTAGCTAGTTAAGTAAGCTAGCCCGGCTAAAAAGCTAGCCGTTGCCAATATAATATTATTAGCAAGCTTAAATGGGAAGTCAAAACCTTCTGAAATTATGTTAAGAAGCATAAAACCACTTTAAATACTGTTTTGCCACAACATTATTTGCCTTACCGTTATAAATAATTTTCCAGGGCTGGAAGAAAAGCCGCCAACGGTCTCCTGCTTCTCCTTGGTCCGGTCTTATACGACTGAAGAAAAGGAAAAAGGGAAAAAATTGCGCGCTCATTTCCACGGTTCTGGCCCATAACTACTTTGACTCTGCTGACTGATTGCGAGTCTAACTGACACACCCACTCGTCAGCCTGTATGCGGTCCGTATCTGGCACGGGGACGTAAAACCGGTGAGACTGTAACACGGATCTGCCGGTTTTGAGGCGGATCCGGTCCAGAGTCAGTTGCTATCTGGGGGCTCTGTTTCAGAAAACTGGTTTAATGAAAACTCTGAGTTTGTTCACCCTGAGATGAGGGAGAGTTACCATGGTAACTAACCTGCTCGCTGGCAGCTTTTCTTCAACAAACTGAGTTTCTCTCCGTCTCCTCTTACAGAGTTTCATGTCCTCGTTCATTAGTGGAGCTTTACTGTCTGTCAGAATCTAAAGTTGCTGCTTTTATGTGCATCAGTCAGCTGTCAGTTTGTTAGAGCAGCTGCTGACCTCTAATCTTTACTGCACATAATGTTTCATCTCAGTTTAGATTTAAACAATCAGTATGAAGCTTTAGACTCGAAGGATCAATGAATAATTTGGTCCACTGATGGAACATCATTCCTGTAATATTGTAGATTATATGTTGATATTTCTGAGCAGGATCGCGGTGCAGCTGCAGAATGTAGTTTGAAAGTGAGTTTTTTAAATAGGAGCATAATCTGAACGTGTTTTAACAGCATTTCACTGACAATATTTAAATTTACTACATTTGTTGAAGCAGCTGAAATAAAGTCACTGAATGTTGTTGAGCTGAGATACAAAACACCAAACTCATTATTACTGATCAGACTGTGAGCTACAGTCACGTCTGTGTCTTTCATCTATTTATGTTTTAAATCTTTAACTATATTTTCACCTTCAGTCGCTGCTTCCTGTGTTTCGTCCGTCAGATTAAAACTGAACAAATATATTTAAAATGCAGCTGCAGCCTGATACACAGTCAGATTCCACTTTATCATCATTAAGCTAATGTAAGTCTGATAAATGATCAATTAATGGACGACGCTGAATAAAACTTTATTGTGTTAACTTATTGACACTTTTCCCGTTTATCTTTTTTAAAGATAAATGTGCATCGTCCACATACACTGGTGTTTTGTCTAGTAAAGACTAAAACCAGTAAAGACTAAAACCAGTAAAGACTAGAACCAGTAAAGAATTAAACCAGTAAAGAATAAAACCAGTAAAGACTAGAACCAGTAAAGAATAAAACCAGTAAAGAATAAAACCAGTAAAGACTAGAACCAGTAAAGAATTAAACCAGTAAAGAATAAAACCAGTAAAGACTAAAACCAGTAAAGACTAAAAACCAGTAAAGACTAGAACCAGTAAAGAATTAAACCAGTAAAGAATTAAACCAGTAAAGACTAAAACCAGTAAAGACTAAAGACCAGTAAAGACTAAAAACCAGTAAAGACTAGAACCAGTAAAGAATAAAACCAGTAAAGAATAAAACCAGTAAAGACTAGAACCAGTAAAGACTAGAACCAGTAAAGAATTAAACCAGTAAAGAATAAAACCAGTAAAGACTAGAACCAGTTAGTTGATAGAGATAGATAGGTAGTTGTTGTTATTTCAGTCTGAACCAACAGTCAGACATCAGCGTCCATGGAGCCTCACTGCTCACATTAAAACTCTCTCCATCCAACCCCAGATAGCATACGGCAGTGGGCCACTTCAGGCAATCATACGGCACTGCTGGCCTTCTTCTAACCCATGTAAAATAACAAATATGGCCCAAATATATCAAAACAAATGTGGGCCACCTTTGGCAAAGATCTGGCCCAGTCGACAATAGTTGATGTGGGTGTAAACCAAAAGTGGCCCACATATGGTGCAGCAAATGTGGCCCGGTTATCTTAAAGCATACTGAGGCCAGTTCTGACAAAGATACGGTGCAGTGAGCACTGGCTTGACTTGATGTGAACCTAAAGTGGCCGACATATGATAAGGCAAATATGGCCTAAATACTAAACAACAGATTTGGCCCACTTCTGGCAGTTGTATGGCACAGTCAGCACTGGCTGTCATAGTGTGAGCCTAATGTGCCCACCTTTGAAATAGTAAATATGGCCCAAATATTGCTGAACATTATGGGGCCACTTTAGGTAAAGATGTGGCACAATTGGTACTGGCTTATCTGAATGTGAGTCTGAAATATCTTGAACATATCTGGGCCAGTTCTAGCAAATATACGACACAGCCCAGATAGCAAAATTGCTGTGTCCATATCCGGCCCACATACCGCATGAAATGATGGCACTTGGGCGGTCCGCTCCTGTTTGCCAGATCCGGGCCACAAGCAAACCGGGCTTGTGGGCCGGATCTGATATGGGCCACAGCAATTTTGCTATCTGGGACAGGAAGTCCCAATCCCAAACCAATCAGATGCTTCATATGTAAAAACTGTTGAATTATCAGACTGAAGCTCAACTGTTTGTATTTGAAACATGTTTCATTTTAAGATGACGAGCAGCTGATCTCAGTAAACCTTCCAGAGCTGCTAACGTTAGTCTCAACTCTGATATAGTCTCATCAGGACCGAGGAGGCTTTTTCTAACGTGACCTTTGACCTCTCAACCCTCCAGACTCAATTTACAATGACTGGAGCTCTTTATTAGGAACACCTGTGTGGTCTGATGCAACCCAACACAACAGCTCTGCCATCAGTTCTACATTCTCAGGTGTTGTTGACGTTGTCAGGAAGGTGATAATAATTCTACTTGATCTTCTGATGGTGTTTTCTTTCTCTCCACACAGAATCTGTCCTGAACATCAGCAGACTGTTAAACTCCTGCAGCTGGAAAACTTTCTGACTGAAGTTTCATTTACAATCAAAGCCAAAAGCTCAACTCGTTCAACAGACGCTCAGTTTGGAGAAACCTCCTGAAAATGGCCTCAAGTACAAAAAGAAGAAGACTGAGTAAAGAAATGCCGCCAGATTTGTCAGAATTAATGAACAAACTTACTGAACATGCTGCTTCATTCATAAGACTGTTTGATAACGATGAACCAAAGATGAGAGACATTGTAAGAAGGTTCCAGAAGATCGCTGCTGAAGTAAGAAAGAACCAGGAGACAACAGATGGAGCCAGAACAGCTGGAACTGTTGGTGGAGGAGTCGGTGTTGGAGTTGGACTCTTGGCCCTTCTAGCAGCTCCGCTCACTGGAGGGGCGAGTTTAGCAGTAGCAGCAGTAGCAACAGGAGCAGGAGCTGTTGGAGGAGCAGCTACTGTAGTTGGTGCAAACATATCAAAAATAATGACAGAGAAAGGAAGTGCAGAGAAAGTAGAAAAACTGGGAAAAGAATTCATGGAGATTGTTGAACCGCTGAAGAACAAGCTGCAGGAAATCAAGACGACGTGTGAAAAGTTGGAGCAAAGATCAACTGAAGCTCTGACTGACGACACTCTGTCAGACATGGAAGAGTTTCACATGATTCTTAGACGGGTGTCTAAACTGAAAGAGAAGAGTAAAGACATGTTGGTTACAGTTCTAGAGGGGATGGGTATAATAGGTAACCTGGTAACGCTCCTTGTAAGAGTCATCAGAGTCACTGCGACTCCTGAAGAGGATAAAAAGTTGAGAGACTCCATCCTCCAGTCAGCTGATCAGTGTCAGAAGGTCGTTGATGAGTTTGATAAGATGAAGAACGAACTCAGAAACTTCACAGAAAGTAAAGAGAAGAAATAAACAAGCTGCAGGATGAAGAAACACAAAGACTGTGATGATGAACAGTTGGTATTTTAACATTTTCAAGAGTAAAGACTAAAAACCAGTAAAGACTAGAACCAGTAAAGACTAGAACCAGTAAAGACTAGAACCAGTAAAGACTAAAACCAGTAAAGACTAGAACAAGTTAAGACTAGAACCAGTAAAGACTAGAACCAGTAAAGACTAGAACCAGTAAAGGATGGATGATGAATCATCCTTCTTCTTCTTCTTCTGCTGCTTTTATCTCTGCAGTCGTGATTTTTGAGGGAAGCTGCATCTTTCTGTCGTCTGAATTGATCAGAAACTGTAAAAATTTGTAAAATATGTTTGTGGATTTATCAAACCAGTGTTTAATGTTACTGTGTTTTACAACCATTCATTAGTTTGATATGATGGAAATTCAATCTCTGCTTCACATATTATTGCATTTGATTTATTTGATATTAAACAGTGTGAGTGTTTGATTTAGCTGAAGTTTGATTACTATGATAATGTTTCCTTAATAGATTTAATTACAGATTAGCAAATACAGGATTATTGATTTTATTCTGTATTTTATGTGGTTAATCAATAATGCAGTCTCTAAATGTTCTCAGTGTTTCGTGATGTGTTGACGACATTGACGACAGAATGAGTGAATGTTTAATTTGCAGATAAAGTTGGAAACCAGTTTACTGTCCACACAAAGGAATTAATCAATAATCAATGAGGTCCCTCAAAAGATCATCAAAGGATCCTCTTCCTCCAAAAACACCTGCTAGACTCTAAGAAGCTTCTTCTTCTTCTTCTTCTTCTTCTTCTTCTTCTTCTTCTTCTGTGCTTTTCAGGCTTTGTTGTTGTTTTTTATGACTGAGAGCTGAAAACTCCAGAAAGAGACTCAACTAAAAAACAAAAGACAGCAAAGATGCTTCAAACCGTCTGACTGTTGAATAATCTGTTATTTTAATCTGTTATTCTTATCGTAGTTAAACTTTTTAAAGACTCTTGTGATTAGTTTAGAGCTCCATGTGTCCGACTGTGCAGCCTGACAGTGAACGCACCGAGACTGAGACTCAGAAGGGAAACATCCACCTCGCTTCTGTCTCAGAGTCGATACAACAACTCTTCAAAATCACATTTTATTGGCTCTAGTTAGAGTCTTGGCCCCTCACTGTGTTTTTGACTCGTTTTTGATAACATTCATTTATTTTAGTTGTATATATGTACAGTATATATATATATATGTGTGTGTGTGTATATGCTTACTGGTTCCCAGTCATCCCTGTTCCTCGGTAGTTAAAGTCGTTGTATTTGTTCCTTTATATCACAGATGGAGATCACTGTAATCATGACTTTCACATATAATTCATTTAATTATTCTTCCTCCTAATTATTAATAATTAATGAATGGACGGAGGTGGTGCCTCTATAATTTTACCAGTGCATCTTATTAATCTGCAGGTGTCGTGTTATTCCTCCATATAACCCAAAACTAAACAGACTGCTGATAGATATCAGAGAAGCAGCTCCATAAATAAACAGAAAACTTTCCTGATAGAACTTCTTTCTGCACTGCTGCTGCTTTTAAAATGTTGTATTTTACTTACTTTACTTTTTATTATTATTATCAAGTGGTTTTTATTTTCCATATTATTACATTTATGTTTTAACATTTTATGTCTATTTTCATGCAAAACACTCTGAGCTGTTCCTTGTATGCAAGTTTCTATACAAATAAATAAATATTAGAATAAATAAATTCTCACTCATCACTTACAGAAGTTAAAGCATCTTATAGACAAAGCTGGCTGGTCATTAACAAACAGAAGGCAGCAGAGTTGTATGTTGTTTATTTATAATTATATAATTAAAGTTAATATTGTCCAGCATCTGATATTTGGATCATTGGCAGCCTCATCCTCAGAAACTCTGTGTTGATGTTTTGATAGAAACACATTGATCTGTCAGTGAGAATCCTCCAATGGTTCCATCTATACATTTATTTTATTATTGATTCTTCAGCAGTGTAACTATTCAGGTTTTGTGTCACATACATGTTTAAATCATCTAAATGCTCCACCTGTAATCATGTTCTGGGACTTTTTGCAGTAACACTGTTACATTTCTGTTAAAAGTCACTAAGAAACTGCACACAGAAATACTCGTGTTGAATAGTGAACTGCTGCAATTATATCTGTGATGCACAATGCAAATGGTTTTCTTTCAGACAGGACAGTAGAACAAAATAAGTTGTTTACTCTTAATGACATAAACTGTTTCCTCTTTTACCAATCCTCCTTTGCAATATTTAAAACTGATCTGCTGACCAAACAGCAAAAAACATGTTGCGTAGACTGATGTTTACTGACCAATGGCACCAGGAAGCTGATGAAAGGAGGCTGAATTAGTTTGATATGGTCCAATGTTCTTGTTTTAGTTCAGATTCTTGCTGCAGCATTTTGAACCATCTGAAGACTTTTAGTGCCAGCAGATGTCAGACATGAAAACACAACATTACAGTAATCAAGTCTGCATGAAACAAATGTATTTATTAGAGTCTCTGTGTCGGCCATGAACAGGAAAGACTGAATTTTATTAATGTTACATGAGTGTAAAGAGGCAGTCGTAGTGATTTCTTGAATGTGTTTATCAGAGGAGAGGCTGGGATCAAACTAACACCAAGATTCTTGGCTGCCAGACTTTGTTAAATCACACAGTGGTCGAGTGTTACTGTGACTTAAACAAATGATGCTTCAGGAGATATCCAGCAATGGAAATACAACTGATATACAAACAGCCCCATAAGCACAAATATACACATTTAAATGTTCAGTCTTAATATTTTTCACTCATCAGTCAAACACTAATGTGAGGTCATTTGAAGGAGCACATGTCAGTGGAGTGAAGTGTTCAACTGTCTGATATCTGATACATGAACAATAAAACTATTTGAAATGTTTGACTGTTGGACTCTGGTTTAATATTTAACTCAAAGTCAAAGTGTAATATTCTCCGTCCTTCTGTGTGGTTTTCTTATCTGATGCTCTAGTTTTGTATGTTTGCTCCAGAAGGTGTGTTTATTAGTGAAAATGAGCTTTAGTTAAGATTTAAAGGTGGTGTGATGCTGCCAACGCCTTCATTAACCCGTCCGCTCTGCTGTCAGCGGCAAGAAAACATCCAGCACACAAAAATACACAACTCTTCATAAAAACTTTAAATCGACACATCAGGATTGTCTTTATATTTTTGGTTTCATTTATTCTTTGCATGAATCCATCAGAATACTGTTAGTTATCTGCTAACATAGCTGGAGTCCTTATTTCCATACAGTAACTCACATGTTGCATAAAGAGATAACATCAGCAGAGCAGACGGTCGCACTGAGCCTGACAGCATCCTGCTCCTCAACACAAGAGCCTCAGACTGTTAGTCCAGCTTTATTCACATGTATGAAAACATCCAATGTCGTCTATCAACACACGCAAAGGGAAACAGTTTTACTGCTCATATTACTACAAACATAAGAGCCGAGCTGTAATAAAGCAGAATCATCCTTCAACTAAACTGCTGAGGTAGATTTGATGAGATGAACTCTGAACTCTGATAAGAAGAAACTCCACTCCTTGTTTGATTTCTTTAGAGACCAGGAATGAAATCCCTCCCTTTCCCTGAAGCCACATGACCAGAGAGAATGGCTGATTGGTTGATAGGACACAGTGGGCATCCCCTCTGCTGATTGGTCATAGAGTGGAAGAAATTTTGAACAGTGCAGACTGATCGTGCTCAGTGCTGATCTGCCTGCTCAACCTGACACAGCTTCTCCAAACAAACAGGTGAGAACAAACTCGACATTTCATAAAACACAGCAGCAGAGATCCTGAAATCAAACTGTTAATAATATCTTTAACCTGTTAAGAGCTTAATAACAGACTCAGAGGATTCAGATCAGACTAGAACTTTGTAAGTGTAAAGAAAGTAGAAGAACTGGGAAAATAATTCACAGAGTTTGTTGAACCGCTGAAGAACAACCTGCAAGAAATAAAGACGACATGTGAAAAGTTGGAGCAAAGATCAGCTGAAGCTCAAGCTGACGACACTCTGTCAGACGTGAAGGGTTTCAGATGATTCTTAGACGGGTGTCTGAGGTGGGACGGAGGATTGATGATACTTTGATTGTAGCTGCAACAGTGACAGAGACGCTTGCTAACCTGAGTCACTGGCCCTGTTCACACCTGCTATTAACATGCGTCCTGAGTGACCACTTGTGATTAGATCTCACTTCCCTGTTCTATATTCAAATAAACACAGACATCATTTCTGTTTGCAAAGACCAAATTGTTGTTTTTACCCGACAGGGGGACCAGGGGTCCATCTATCCTCCGTCCAAATCTGTGATCGACTTGTTTGAACAGGATAAACATATAACGCATTGCGCCTCTTCACGACAATCAAATGACCATCCTGTTGATTTGCTGTAGCGCCGCTTCTGAACATATATGAGTGAAAAAGTAGAGAGTTATATGCAGCTGCGTCTCTCCATTAAGAGAGACACTATGAACATTTACGCATGAAGCACAGCAGCATAACTTCATTGATTATTTAAATCTCAGACACACCGACGGGATCTCATGTTAATTAATGTTCTAATCAGCTGTTACACAAACACAGTCCAGGTTCATACAGTGAAGTAAAGCAGCGTCCTCCTGATAAATCTGAGCTCATTATGTGAAGCAGCAAAACTAAAACCTGCAGTTATAAACCTGACAGGACAGATGAAACTATCCAGCAGCTTCTGAAATATTATTTTAGACAAACAAGCGGAAAACAAGTTATTTTCTGGTTTTGGTTTAATTTCTGTTCTAATTGTCGATTTGAAGATTAAAACCAGTTAGAGGAACAGAAAAACAGGAAAAAATGAGAGGTGGGTTACGTTCTTTTCATTCACATGAAAAACAAAATAATACATTTCTTTATCCTGTTATCAAACAAGTAAAACAGCTTTAGATCCAGGAGGCAGAAATGTCCTTCCTGTGTCTAGTCTGCAGGAAAATTGAGAAGGTCAGTTGAATAGGCGCTCCCAGGATGCATTGCGTTACATTCTCAGGTGTTGTTGACATTGTCAGGAAGGTGATAATAATTCTACTTGATCTTCTGATGGTGTTTTCTTTCTCTCCACACAGAATCTGTCCTGAACATCAGCAGACTGTTAAACTCCTGCAGCTGGAAAACTTTCTGACTGAAGTTTCATTTACAATCAAAGCCAAAAGCTCAACTCGTTCAACAGACGCTCAGTTTGGAGGAAGTTTCCTGAAAATGGCCTCAAGTACAGAAGAATTGTCTGATTTGTCAAAATTAATGAACAAACTTACTGAACGTGCTCGTTCATTCAAAACACAGTTTGACAAGAATGAACGTAGGATGAGACAGATTGTAAGAGAGTATCAGAAGATCGCTGATGAGGTAAGAGAGATGCAGGCAACAACCGAGACAGTCAGAAAAGTTGGACTTATTGCTGTAGGAGTCGGAGCCGGATTCTGTATCCTTGCAGCTCCGTTCACTGGAGGGTTGAGCTTAGTGGGAGCAGCAGTAGCAGCAGAAGTAGGAGAAACAGTAGCAGCAGTAGCAGCAGGAGGAGCAGCTACTGTAGTTGGTGCAAACATTGCACAAACAATGAAAGAGAATGGAAGTGCAAAGAAAGTAAAAGAACTAGTAACAGAATTCATGAAGATTATTGAAGCAATGAAGAACAACACGCAAGAAATAAATATGACGTGTGAAAAGTTGGAGCAAAGATCAGTTGCAGCTCTGGCTGACAACACTCTGTCAAATGTGGGACAGTTTCAGATGACTCTTAAAAAAGTGTCTAACCTGGGAAGGAAGACTGTGACAGTTTTGACTTTAGCTGTAACAGTGATAGACTTTCTGGACAAACTGATGACATTCTTTGGCAAAGTCTTCAGAGTCACTGCGACTCCTGAAGAGGATCAAAGGTTGAGAGACTCCATCCTCCAGTCAGCTGATCAGTGTCAGACGATCGTTGATGAGTTTGATAAGATGAAGAACGAACTCAGAAACTTCACAGGAAGTAAAGAGAAGAAATAAACAAGCTGCAGGATGAAGAAACACAAAGACTGTGATGATGAACAGTTGGTATTTTAACATTTTCACTGGTGTTTAGTGTTTTAAATGTTCAGTCTTTGTGTTTTTCACTAATCAAACATTAATGAGGTTATTTGAAGGAACACGTGTCAGTGCAGTGATGAGATGTTCTCTATAGAATAATAAATATCTTGTATTATCTCCACTAACATCTTTTATTTTATCATCAGTAGATTTGCATTGTTAAAGTCACAGTGAAACTGTACCAATACTAACATGATTACTTTTCAATTCAATTCAGTTTTATTTATATAGCGCCAAATCACAACAAAAGTCATCTCAGGGCACTTTTACATGGAGCAGGTCAAGACCGAACTCTTTAATTACTTTAATTAATTATGTCTGTAGGATAATGAACGCAGGAATATAAGAAGGAAAACATTATGATTCCTTTTGTACCCAACAGTCTGTCTGTGTGTGACCTCTGACCTAATGTGTAAAATATGTTTGTGGATTTATCAAACCAGTGTTTAATGTTACTGTGTTTTACAACCATTCATTAGTTTGATATGATGGAAATTCAATCTCTGCTTCACATATTATTGCATTTGATTTATTTGATATTAAACAGTGTGAGTGTTTGATTTAGCTGAAGTTTGATTACTATGATAATGTTTCCTTAATAGATTTAATTACAGATTAGAAAATACAGGTTTATTGATTTTATTCTGTATTTTATGTGGTTAATCAATAATGCAGTCTCTAAATGTTCTCAGTGTTTCGTGATGTGTTGACGACATTGACGACAGAATGAGTGAGTCTAGTTAGAGTCTTGGCCCCTCACTGTGTTTTTGACTCGTTTTTGATAACATTCATTTATTTTAGTTGTATATATGTACAGTATATATATATATATATGTGTGTGTATATGCTTACTGGTTCCCAGTCATCCCTGTTCCTCGGTAGTTAAAGTCGTTGTATTTGTTCCTTTATATCACAGATGGAGATCACTGTAATCATGACTTTCACATATAATTCATTTAATTATTCTTCCTCCTAATTATTAATAATTAATGAATGGACGGAGGTGGTGCCTCTATAATTTTACCAGTGCATCTTATTAATCTGCAGGTGTCGTGTTATTCCTCCATATAACCCAAAACTAAACAGACTGCTGATAGATATCAGAGAAGCAGCTCCATAAATAAACAGAAAACTTTCCTGATAGAACTTCTTTCTGCACTGCTGCTGCTTTTAAAATGTTGTATTTTACTTACTTTACTTTTTATTATTATTATCAAGTGGTTTTTATTTTCCATATTATTACATTTATGTTTTAACATTTTATGTCTATTTTCATGTAAAACACTCTGAGCTGTTCCTTGTATGCAAGTTTCTATACAAATAAATAAATATTAGAATAAATAAATTCTCACTCATCACTTACAGAAGTTAAAGCATCTTATAGACAAAGCTGGCTGGTCATTAACAAACAGAAGGCAGCAGAGTTGTATGTTGTTTATTTATAAGGCTCTAATGCAACAACTGGCTCATTACCTCTGATCTCTGCTTCCATATAAATACTGTATTTATAATGTCAGAGTCACAGGATGTTCACACCTAACTAATAGAAAAATCACACTTTGTACTCTAGTGCACCACACTTCATACACTTTGAATGAACTCACATTGTAGAACCTTGAACATGTAATCACCGTGCACATATGCTCACTATTGTTTTTCTTCCCACTGTCTGGTATGAAGTAGGGAGCAGCTTCAGCTTGAACATGTGATAGTTCCTCTTGACAGGTTGACAGCTTTGATGACACCCGGCACACATATCACACATACACATCCTGACACTGCCTCCCTCACTCCTTTTGAATAAAATGCATGTACACTTTGTAACTGACATCAGTCTGCAGTTACACTCTGTTGTGACTGTATACTGACCCCTTGCAAGGTTCTCATTAAAAGACAAAAGACTTTTGTCAGTTTTTTATTTTCAGATTTCCACCACACACTGAACCTGGAAAAAGTGGCTTCAAATACTCTGCTGCGTACGAGTGGAATGAGCCAGAAAAAATGAAGTTAGACTCTCTAATTTCTCATGAACATTTTTAAAAGACTTTACAATACACTTTGCTGTTTGTCAGGACAGAACACACACTGACTGACTGACTGACTGAGGGTTAGAGGTCAGAGGATGTCTCAGGATCATTCAGATCATCTCCAGTATCAGCCATGCAGGTGGAAATATCATTAGAGTGAAGTTATCATCTGCAGGGGAACATGATGAGACACATCTCACAAGGTTCAGATACAAAGGCAGAAAACAGGATTACATCAGTTCCAGTTCAGCCCCCCGTGATATTTTTTTTAGGGTTTTTTGACCATTTTCATCAATTCTCGACTGGTCAAAAATGTTTAAATTTTGCACCAAATCTGTGTAACAAATGATATCAACACAAAAACTGCTGCAACATCTTATGAGACATAACTGAGCAGGTGAACGTCCTTCATTTACTGTCATCATAATGTTCTGAGCTCTTATACACTACACATGAATCTACATTATTAGTTTAAATCATCAATACTTTTTTCTTCATTCATTTTTCATTAAAGTCGATCGATTGCGTCCCCACATTCACAATGTACCTAAAACGCCAGGCACTAGGACCTGGGAGAGGCTGCTGCTGCTCTAATCCAGCGTTTCCATTGGCTGTGCTGCCCGCTCAGACCCCCCCGTAGAGACTGTAACAGTAGTCAGAAACCACTGAAGTGACAAGATGTTGGTGAAGACTTTACCGAGATAAACATAATATACAGAGTGAAGATAACAAGCTCCAATATGAATTTGTGGCAAATGATGGTCAATGTAGCGAGCTATCAAGTTGTTACTCGTTTGTTTCTTGCTTAACGTTAGTTAACTTTAGGTTTAAGTGAGGACAAGAGGATAGGCTATATAACACTAACGTTATACAGTGGAAACCGCTTATATGGATCAAACAGCTCAGGACAGAATCAGTCCTATACAAATGCTGTTTAAATAATTTGCTGATAGTAATCAAATAGTCTGCTTACAGTGTTCATTTTGTGTCTTTTCATACATGAAAACATGGGGTAAAAAATTAAAATTACAGTAGCTCTTTTTATTTTTTACCTTACTCGCATGATACACATATGATATTGTAATTAGAGGCTGTGGCACCGTTATCAGTGGTGCGGAGGTGCAGGGTGTGGGTGTGTTTATTTGTAACCACCGTGAAATAATCAAAAAATGTTTTCTTCCTCTCATTCACAGCTTTCACGCTACCACTGCTCGCTCTCCCCATCCACTAGCTTGCTTGACCACTGCTTCTCTCTCTCTCAACTTAAAATGAGTCAGCAGCGAAACACACGTCTGAAACAGTAAATAGCAAAGCTGCCATTTCATTACTTTTTTATTTGTGTAATTAACTAAATAAATGTCAATTAGATGGTAATCTGCATGAGAAATAAAGAAAAAGAAAAAAAATCGGTTATGATTATCATCCAATCCGCTCATAGTAATTAATTTGACCCAGACAGACGTGATCACTATAAGCTGTTTCCACTGTACTAACTAGCTGACGAGCCAGCCGGCCAAAGTGTGAACGAGTGAAAGAGACATAAATAATGTTACTGACAGCACTTTACATACTCTCCTTTTATATGCATCTTAAGTATTTCAAAACAATCATATCAGTAGACATAGATTATTGTTTATAATCAGTTAATGTCAGTGAAAAGGTCACATTGTGTTGATCATAACGCAATTTTATATTTTATATCCTTCAATTCCTCAACATGTAGATGGATAAACGACATTTCTTCAAAAAGGCGGCAGCTCCGCTGAAGGCCAGTTCAGACAAATACAAATTTAAACTGGTTGATCACTCATTGAGCTTTGAGTTCTTGCAAATCTGAGTTTAATTAAATAACATGTTACTGAAAACAGGCGAGGAGAGGAAGACGAGGAAGATGAGGAGACTGACGGGGATGAAGGAGCAGGTCTGATGGAGGTTAGTGATCAAGAAGAAAGTGAGTGGGACTTGTTTAAGCTTTCAGTTAAAATTAATATTGAATTTTATGACATAGGCCTATTACTCACACTAGGAATAAACTAGCCTGAATGATTTTATGACATTTTTAGTTTTAGAGGTTCAGTCTGTGTTTGGATAACATACTGAGGACCTGCAACTTATCTAAGACAGAGGAGATAACATTCATTGACTTCAGTACCTTTGCTTGATCTGTGCCTGTTGTAAGTGGATGGAAAGTATTTAAGTCATATTAGATCTGTGCTGAATACAAACTATGAAGAGACAGATCTATTGTGTTGATTTTACACCTGTTGCTACTCTAAAAATTCATGACAAACAGACATTTTGTTGCCATTTAAAATAAAAAAAAAAGCCCCCCCAACCATAAATCTCTGGTGATGCCCTGGACTAACCCAAACACAATGTTTATTACAGGTTTATTTACAGAAAAACTGCTGCAGTAACGTATGAGACAGCTGCAGCTCTAATTAATCTTCAGGTTTCCGGGTTTGAGATGTTTCATCACTTCTATGTGACAGATACTGTTGACCTGCTTTCACCCCCTAAACATCCCCCAAAGCTTTGTCGTTAACAGGAAGTAACAGAAACCTTCAGTTAGAGTTTCTGCAGCTGCGGGGTTTTTTTTCGCGGGTTTGTCTGATCATGTGACCTCAGAGAGACAGAAGTGAAAGTGAAGCTGATCAGACAGACTGAGCTCGGCTTCACGCAGCTTCTCCAACCATCAGGTAAGAACAACCGCGGCTCTGTTTCAGAAAACTGGTTTAATGAAAACTCTGAGTTTGTTCACCCTGAGATGAGGGAGAGTTACCATGGTAACTAACCTGCTCGCTGGCAGCTTTTCTTCAACAAACTCTGAGTTTCTCTCCGTCTCCTCTTACAGAGTTTCATGTCCTCGTTCATTAGTGGAGCTTTACTGTCTGTCAGAATCTAAAGTTGCTGCTTTTATGTGCATCAGTCAGCTGTCAGTTTGTTAGAGCAGCTGCTGACCTCTAATCTTTACTGCACATAATGTTTCATCTCAGTTTAGATTTAAACAATCAGTATGAAGCTTTAGACTCGAAGGATCAATGAATAATTTGGTCCACTGATGGAACATCATTCCTGTAATATTGTAGATTATATGTTGATATTTCTGAGCAGGATCGCGGTGCAGCTGCAGAATGTAGTTTGAAAGTGAGTTTTTTAAATAGGAGCATAATCTGAACGTGTTTTAACAGCATTTCACTGACAATATTTAAATTTACTACATTTGTTGAAGCAGCTGAAATAAAGTCACTGAATGTTGTTGAGCTGAGATACAAAACACCAAACTCATTATTACTGATCAGACTGTGAGCTACAGTCACGTCTGTGTCTTTCATCTATTTATGTTTTAAATCTTTAACTATATTTTCACCTTCAGTCGCTGCTTCCTGTGTTTCGTCCGTCAGATTAAAACTGAACAAATATATTTAAAATGCAGCTGCAGCCTGATACACAGTCAGATTCCACTTTATCATCATTAAGCTAATGTAAGTCTGATAAATGATCAATTAAAGGACGACACTGAATAAAACTTTATTGTGTTAACTTATTGACACTTTTCCTGTTTTGACATTTTATCTTTTTTTAAAGATAAAAGTGCAACGTCTGCACGCGCGTTCAGGAGCTCCACTGATGACACTTTTTTCAGTCATCACGTGCGAGCTGAACTCAGAGTTGATTGATCTGAGCGGAACATGAATGATGTGAGAAACTCATCTGTTAACAGTTGATCAGATAGTTTTTGTTATTTCAGTCTGAACCAACAGTCAGACGTCAGCGTCCATGGAGCCTCACTGCTCACATTAAAACTCCTGGTAACACTTTACAATAAAGGTTCATTCATTAACATTAGTTAATGACTGTCACACTCACGAGCCAATGGGATTGTTTACGCGACACCAGATTCACAGCTTGTGATTGGAATTTCCCGCTCCACCTTAAAAGTGTCAAAACGCCTGTTCAGTCATTTTCAAGCTAATTCATGAACTTAGAAACAAAACAAATAGGAGGAAAATAAAATGAGAATAAATCGTAGAGTGAAATTGGCCTAAATTTTGATCTCGTACATTTTATTATATCTGTGAAAACTAAAAAAGGATCAAAGATCAAAAACCACTATACTGAAGCAAATAGAATAAAGGTTTCACAAATCTGAGACTATGTTTTAATGAGTCTCTGGAGTCTCCATGTTAATCTAGTCCAGAAATGACAGGTCTAAATATAGCGGTTTTTGATCTGGACCTGGTCTAATGTGATCTGGACCCAGTCTAATGTGATCTAGACCCGGTCTAATGTGGTCTTGACCTGGTCTAATGTGGTCTGGACCTGGTCCAATGTGGTCTGGACCTGGTCTAATGTGGTCTGGACCTGGTCTATTGTGGTCTGGACCTGGTCTAATGTGGTCTGAACCTGGTCCAATGTGGTCTGGACCTGGTCTATTATGGTCTGGACCTGGTTTAATGTGATCTGGACCTGGTCTAATGTGGTCTGGACCTGGTCTATTATGGTCTGGACCTGGTCTAATGTGATCTGGACCTGGTCCAATGTGGTCTGGACCTGGTCTAATGTGGTCTGGACCTGGTCTATTGTGGTCTGGACCTGGTCTAATGTGGTCTGAACCTGGTCCAATGTGGTCTGGACCTGGTCTATTATGGTCTGGACCTGGTTTAATGTGATCTGGACCTGGTCTAATGTGGTCCTCTCTCAGTAGAGTCCCACTAGTTCATTCAGTCACCTGCAGTAAGAACAGTCTGATGATGTTTTCTTTCTCTCTCTCCACAGAATCTGTCCTGAACATCAGCAGACTGTCAAACTGCAGCTGAAGTTTCATCTACAATCAGCGACAGACACACGGAAACTTCTGCACACGCTCAGTTTGGAGGAAGCTTCCTGAAAATGGCCTCGAGTCAAAAAAGAAAACAACCGAGTGAAGAACCGCCGATAAGAGAAAGAAAACGTAGCAAAGATCTGCCGCCTAATTTGTCTGAATTAATGAACAAGCTCGTTAAACATGCTGCTTCATTCATATCACTGTTTGAAGACAACAAACCAAAGATGACACAGATTGTAAGAGAGTTTGAGAAGTTTACTGCTGAATTAAAAAAGATGCAGAACACAATGGATGATATCAGAAGACCTAGAACCGTTGAACGCTCAGTCTTTGCAGGTCCACTCGGGATGTTTGGCCTTACAGGAGTAGCAATAGGAGCAGAAACTGCTGTAAGAACAGCTGTTGCATATAGTGCAAACATAGGAAAAGTGATAAAGCAGACAGGAGTTGCTAATAAAGTAGAAGAACAGGGAAAAGAATTCATGGAGATTGTCGAACCGCTGAAGGAGAACCTGGAGGAAATCAAGACGACGTGTGAGAAGATGGAGCAAAGATCAACTGAGCTTCAGGCGGGACTCACTCTGTCAGACGTGGAGGAGTTTCGGTGGCTGATTACACGAGTGCCTGAACTGAAGGAGATGAGTCGAGAAACTTTGTCTGTAACTGTAGAGGTGATAAATATCATGAAAAAAATGCTACTGTTCGTTGTGAAAATTGTCAGAGACTGTCTGACTCTTGAAGAGGATAAAGAGTTGAGAGACACCATCTACAAGTCAGCTGATCAGTGTCAGAAGGTCGTTGATAAGTTTGATAAGATGAAGAACGAACTCAGAAACTTCACAGGAAGTAAAGAGAAGAAATAAACAAGCTGCAGGATGAAGAAACACAAAGACTGTGATGATGAACAGTTGGTATTTTAACGTGCATTCTATGTATTCTATTTTTGAACTGTATTTTTATTCTATTTCACTATTATTATCAGGCAAAGCAACTGGGCCGTGACGAAGATCCTGCTCTGCTCATCATCATCATCATCATTATTATTATTATTCAGCGTTTTATCTTCTGGCTTGTGTTATTATGCATTTAATGTATTCTGTGTTTTTATCTTCTATCTTATGTCACGTTCATGTTTTTAACATGTTTTGTGTTTGTGTCTATTTTCATGTGAAACACTCTGAGCTGCATTTCCTGAATGAAAGTTTCTATATAAAAAAAAAAAAAAAAAAAATATCAGAATAAATAAATTCTCACTCGTCACTTACAGAAGTTAAAGCATCTTATAGACAAAGCTGGCTGGTCATTAACAAACAGAAGGCAGCAGAGTTGTATGTTGTTTATTTATAAGGCTCTAATGCAACAACTGGCTCATTACCTCTGATCTCTGCTTCCATATATAATATATATAATACTATTAATTATATAATATATATAATACTATTAATTATATAATATATATAATACTGGACTTACAGTGTCAAACGCTGTCTCCTTCAGTCTGTTTATCTCAAATTTAGAATTCAGTTTTATTGACTTTAACAGAATAAAGTACTGTGAAAACCTTTTACCAATAAAAACATGAAAAAGAGCAAAGAAATAAACACATAAACACTTCACTATTAATAATCTAATGATGTCATATATAATAATATATCAGTCAGAGGGACCAAACCACTACTTTTACTGCAATACTTTAACTACATCAAGCTCATAATACTTATGTACTTTTACTGCAATACTTTAACTACATCAAGCTCATAATACTTATGTACTTTTACTGCAATACTTTAACTACATCAAGCTCATAATACTTATGTACTTTTTGTAAACATAGACGTGTTTATCAGGGTTTATACAGAGATGAAAGGTCGTCGTCATCTGAAAGTCTTCAAACTTTAACATCCGTCCAAAGTTAATATTGTCCAGCATCTGATATTTGGATCATTGGCAGCCTCGTCTTCAGAAACTCTGCGTTGGATTCGGCTCCAGTTGATGTTTTGATAGAAACACATTGATCTGTCAGTGAGAATCCTCCAATGGTTCCATCTATACATTTATTTTATTATTGATTCTTTAGCAGCGTAACTATTCAGGTTTTGTGTCACATACATGTTTAAATCATCTAAATGCTCCACCTGTAATCATGTTCTGGGACTTTTTGCAGTAACACTGTTACATTTCTGTTAAAAGTCACTAAGAAACTGCACATTTATCATCTATCTATCTATCTATTATCTATCATCAATCGAACAGCAGTTAAACATGTGGAGCCAACAGTTGGTACAGTTGGTGATATCAGACCTGATGCATGTATGAAGCGTGTTGGATTCAACATGTGAAACAGAGCAGGAGGGTTTTTATATGAACACAGTACAACGCTGCCCTCTAGTGGACGTCCTGGTTTCCTGCTGCTCCAGACAGTAAACTAACTGATACATGATCAATTATTAAACTTACTGTATCATATCGGAGGAATGACAGGTGATGATTATGGGTATTGATTGCATGATTAGTGAGACTCAGTTTCCTCATCTAAGGGACATATTGATCAGCTGGGATCATCTGCAGGAGCAACGTCACCCACTTCCTGTTTTAACACACTGCTGGGGAACATGAGGACAGTGTGGTTAGTGTCACAGTTACAGTATCAGCTTTTATCAACCTCCACATACAGCAGGAAGTGAAGGACAAGTCAGAGCAGCTTCCAGTATGGAGCCCAGTCCACAACTATTCTGATCCGGATGCAGCTGCAGCAGTGACTCAGTCTCATTGATCAGTATAAACCACTGAACTATTGGCAATATTATCAGCTATACAAACAGATATTATAGATGAACTATTCCTGATAATATACAGGAGGGAAATGAAGGTACATGTAGACGCTTCTTCTGGGTTCCTGCTCGTGTTGGTTTGGAGGGAAATGAGCAGGTGGATGTTCTGGCCAATCAAACACTCAGAATTAAACGTGGAGACCTGGTTCACTGGGGACATATGTGTTGTGATGATGGTGATGAAACTGGAAGACATCTGTATCATGTTGGTGCTGAGAGGACAGCAGGTCACACTGGTTTCAATCATCAATCAATCAATCAATCAATCAATCAATCAATTTTTATTTATATAGCGCCATATCACAACAGAAGTCATCTCAAGGCACTTTTCACATAGAGCAGGTCCAGACTGTACTCTTTAATATACAGAGACCCAACAATTCCCCCATGAGCAGCACTTGGCGACAGCGGTAAGGAAAAACTCCCCTTTAACGGGTAGAAACCTCAAGCAGAACCCGGCTCTTGGTGGGCGGCCATCTTTGACCGGTTGGGTTTAGAGAGAGAAAGAGAGAGGGAAAGGGGGAGGGGGGACAGAAGAAAAACAATCACAACAAGCACAAGCAGCAACAGCCAGGGAAGGATGCCATCAGGACTGTGAAGGACCGCGAAGGTTCGGCCCGGGACCCAGGTTTTTCCTGTGAGATGAGAAAGCACAAAAAACTCCGGGGAAGAAGCAAAGTTAGTGACATGCATTGATGTTACATGAATACATACAGATGGAGAGGAGGAGGAGGAGAGAGGAGCCCAGTGCATCATGGGAAGTCCCCCAGCAGTCTAGGCCTATAGCAGCATAACTAAGGGCTGATCCAAGGCGAGCCTGGTCGGCCCTAACTATAAGCTTTATCAAAAAGGAAAGTTTTAAGCCTACTCTTAAACATAGAGAGGGTGTCTGCACCCCGGACTGAATCCGGTAGATGGTTCCATAGAAGAGGAGCCTGATAGCTGAAGGCTCTGCCTCCCATTCTACTTTTAAAGACTGTAGGAACCACGTTATACGTTATATAAACAGGAAAGAACCCAGCTGGAAGACGCACACGGCCAATCAGACACCAGGAGGAATCAGCTTCTTCAGTCTGTATATCGTCAGTTAAAAGTCCAGAATTTGTTGTTTTTTATATAATCTGTTGTTTCACTCCAGTCCAGCAGGTGGCAGTTTTCGCGCCTCTGCGCTGGTTTACAAACAGCCAATAAACACTAAAGAAGAAGAAGAAGAAGGCGGAACCTTGGTGCTGGTTGTTTCCAGTCGGACTGTGTTCCCGGTTTCTCCTCCGTGTGATTCTCCTGCAGCAGCAGCAGCAGCAGCAGCTCCGGTGTGTTTGTGTTTCAGTCTCCGTGTTTCTCCGTTAGAAGCTCCGCTGTTACCGGAACCACCGGGACCACCGGGACCACCGGACATGTCTGGCGGCGGCAGCTCTCTGTTCTCCGGGTTCCGGGTTCTGGGACTTTATTCCAACCACGTGCCGCACGCGCTCCGGTACCACCGGAAGCACCGGGAGTTCTACGTGGTGACGGCGGTCGGTAAAAGTTTCCACACGTTCAACGTAAGAACCCAAACTTCATCTCTGACATCACAAACTGCTGATCAATACTGATACTTATCGATCCGTCAGCTGATCTGGCAGCTCAGGAGGGTAAAAACTCCTAAATGACGTCATTCCAGAGTCCAGAAACAGGCTGACGTCATAAGGTTCACTCAGATGTTTCTTCTTCTTTGGCACAAATTATTATTTAAAGTAGATTATTTTCACGTCTTTAATCATGTCAATAATATCTGCAGCGATTATTTTCATTTTCAATTAATGTGTTGGTTATTTTCTGGATTAATTGATTAGTTTTTTGATCCATAAAATGTCAGAAAATGGTGAAAATTGTGTTTCTCAAGATGACGTCACCAAATGTCTCGTTTTTCTACAAAGATCTTCAGTTTACTGTCAGAGAGACGAAAGAAATCAGACATTTTTCACCATTTTCTGACACTTTATAGGTCAAACAGCTAATCGATGAATTAATGACAATAAAGTTCAGCTGCAGCTCAGTTTTAGTCTCTAACACCTGGACTGATCTCACCTGTGTACGTCAGACAGCAGTTTAATAGTGAACAGAAAGGAAACAGCAGATCATCACAGCGTCACTGATCTGCAGTAAAGTTGTTCCCTCCTCATCATCATCAGCACGTAAACACCTGAGGAGGCGACAACCAATCAGCTGTCGTCTGTAATGTTCCCTCAGAGAGACGAACAGCGTCGCTGTCAGTGCAGGAAGTGGATTATAATCACCAGCTATAATTAAACTATATATCTATATATATCTATATATATATATATATATATATATATAATCTCTGCTGCTGCAGAAACATATTTCACATGTTTATGAGCTTCACATCTTCAGTTTGTTTATCATCCAACAAAAAGTAAAAACTACATCAACAAGCCGACGGTACTGAAGACATAATAATCACTCTCACTCATGTTACATCTGTTGTTTACGTTCACGTGGATGATGAATATCACTGAGCTGCGTCCGACTATCACGTCACATCAGACGCTTTCTGTTCAATCTGTTAAATATGCACTTCCTGTTACGTCATGTAAACAAACCACGAACCAATCAGCTACTGGCGATCAGACTGGAGGCGTAACCACTCCGGTAAAAGATGACGTCCGTGTTGTTCTCCCTGCAGCTGAAACGAGGAGGAATCGTAGAGAAAGTTCAGCGGATGTTCAGCTCACAACGTGTCCCGACTGAATCAGTTTGCTTTGTTTTCTATTAGAGAAACATCTGTAAACATGTGGTGATCAGTGATCTCTACGTTAGAAACCTGCTGCAGGGAGAACGACACAGACGTTTGTGGTGAAGCTGCTGTTGGCTGTGTTGTTATTGTTGTTGTTGTTGTTGTTGTTGTTGTTATTTCACAAAATAAAACCTGTTTCTGTTTAAAAAGTACAAACGAAGGAAGAAATCAGGTTCAGTGTGTCTGTCGTTGAATCTGCTGCAGTTCCACGCGTTCACCTGCAGGACTCAAGAGTGCTGCTGGTGTGTTGATGGTGTACTGACGGTGTACTGACGGTGTATTGACGGTGTATTGATGGTGTATTGATGGTGTATTGACGGTGTATTGACGGTGTATTGACGGTGTATTGATGGTGTATTGACGGTGTATTGATGGTGTATTGAGGATGTATTGATCGTTCCAGGTGAACAGGTTGGGGATCGTGTCCGTCAGTGAGTATTTGTTTTAAATGTTTTAACAATAAAATCTCTGATGATGATGTTTCCTGAGAGTTCTGCTCTCCGATTGGCTGCTGTGCTCTGATGTAATGTGGTGGTTGCCTAGGTAACAGCCTATCAGATGACATCACCTGTGTGGCAGCAGACAGGATGTTGGTGTTCGCTGCCGCTGGGTGTCAAATCAGCGCCTTCGCCCGGAACAAAGAGGCCAGAACACTTCACTTATTTACTTATTTACTTATTTACTTACTTATTTATTTACTTATTTACTTATTTATGGTTTTTAAATATATGCTGATTAAATTTCAATATTTACAAAGAGGCAGAAATTTAAAAAGTAATTTACACATTTTTTTTTTAATATTTAAACTTTTTTATTTAAAAAATATTTTGAGGTTTTTGCTTTGTTGTTTTGTGTATTTTGACCCTGCCTGCTCTCCGTACAGGTGGTGATGCGTTACCATGGTCACAGACAGGAAGTGCGCCTGCTGCTTCCTCTGGGTGATCAGCTGATCTCAGCTGACAGCGGCGGTGATGTCATCGTGTGGGACGTCCAGGGGGGAGGTGAGCGGGGAGGGGCGGGGCCTCTGATCCCGATCCTGTCATGTGATCGATCCTCGCTTTGACACGAGAGCAGCCGACACGACTCCTGATATCAGTTATTGATTAGATGCTGCAGCTGATCAGACCGATCTGATACATCACAACATCTAGTTCAGCATCTATCGGTCTGATCAATAGATTTCCCCCGTTAACTTTTATTGATCTGTTATTTCCCTCGTTAACTTTTATTGATCTGTTATTTCCCTCGTTAACTTTTATTATGGTTAAAATTAAAGTCAGGGAGATTCTGTCTGTCAGCAAGAAACACGTTTTAACACATTTATATTTTACATCATTTGTCATCATTTCCTTCAGTCACATGTGAGGAGCGTCGGGTAGAAACTGTAGTTTGATGAGAACATTTAGCCTGATCATGTGATCAGCTGCTGCCGTCATCAGAAACAGACACGGCTTCACCTGACGTCAGGCCTCGTCAACATTAATACGGATTCTGATCAGTTTCCCCCTGGTGGCCTCTCACGGTTCTGCAGCTCAAACATCTTTTTCTCCTCATAGCTCTGATTCAAACTGTTACCCATCATGCTTTGCTCCCTCTGTCTGCAGACATCTACCTGCAGCTGCACTTTGACCCGGCGACCTTTGACCTGTCGGCCATGATGCACCCCAGCACCTACCTGAACAAGGTGCTGCTGGGAAGCTCCCAGGGTGCACTGCAGCTGTGGAACATCAAGACCAGGTTAGCATGTTAGCATCAGTCATTAAACCAGGTTAGCGTGTTAGCATCAGTCATTAAACCAGGTTAGCGTGTTAGCATCAGTCATTAAACCAGGTTAGCGTGTTAGCATCAGTCATTAAACCAGGTTAGCGTGTTAGCATCAGTCATTAAACTAGGTTAGCATGTTAGCATCAGTCATTAAACCATGTTAGCATGTTAGCATCGATCATTAAACTAGGTTAGCATGTTAGCATCAGTTATCAAACTAGGTTAGCATGTTAGCATCACTCAGTAAACCATGTTAGCATGTGTTGTAGATGGTCCTCTTCATTATTATTGATTATAAGTTGATTGATTGATAGTGATCAGTGTTTCTGTCTTTAGTAAGCTGTTGTTCACGTTTCCCGGCTGGTCAGCAGGAGTCACCGCTCTGCAGCAGGTCAGTCTGACTAATCAATACTCTTATTTCTATATTTTGTTTTTTTTAATGTTGTGATCACATTTCATAGAATATTATTTTGAAAATATATTATTGTTGTTGTTGTTATCATTAATATTCTTATTACACATTATTGTATATTTATTTTGTGAAGTGAATTGTAAGTTATGTTTTTATTATTTCTACTTTTGAACCATTGAAGAAGTTTTATTTTAACTTTATAATTTTGTTTACATAATTAGAATAAGGGGATGTTAATATCAACTTCATAATGTTTATTATGAACTTTATGTGATTTAATTAAAAAACACTTTTGTCTTTTGTTTGTCAGCAAACTGATTTTAAACATAAGTATGTTTAAAACAAATAACTTATGAATGTTTAAATCATACATACAAATATGAAAAGATGTTATTTATAAAAAGCATTTTGTTTTCAGTTTAAAGAATAATTGTTAAAATAAATTCACTTAGTTTTTTATTTATTTATACATTTATTTTTATTTTTTATAGTTTAAAATATATTAAAACTTCATTTCCCAGAGTCCTGCGGTGGATGTGGTGGGTGTTGGCACGGCAACGGGTCGCATCATAATTCACAACATCCGATTGGACGAGACTCTGATGAGCTTCACACAGGACTGGGGACCAATCAGCTCGCTCGCTTTCAGAACAGGTACGACAGTCGTTCACCTGCTGCGTCCTCTCTGCTGCGTCCTCTCTGCTGCGTCCTCTCTGCCTGCTGCGTCCTCTCTGCTGCGTCCTCTCACCTGCTGCGTCCTCTCTGCTGCGTCCTCTCTGCTGCGTCCTCTCACCTGCTGCGTCCTCTCTGCTGCGTCCTCTCTGCTGTGTCCTCTCTGCTGCGTCCTCTCACCTGCTGCGTCCTCTCTGCTGCGTCCTCTCTGCTGCGTCCTCTCTGCCTGCTGCGTCCTCTCTGCTGCGTCCTCTCACCTGCTGCGTCCTCTCTGCTGCGTCCTCTCTGCTGCGTCCTCTCTGCTGCGTCCTCTCACCTGCTGCGTCCTCTCTGCTGCGTCCTCTCTGCTGTGTCCTCTCACCTGCTGCGTCCTCTCACCTGCTGCGTCCTCTCTGCTGCGTCCTCTCTGCTGCGTCCTCTCTGCTGCGTCCTCTCACCTGCTGCGTCCTCTCTGCTGCGTCCTCTCTGCTGCGTCCTCTCTGCTGCGTCCTCTCACCTGCTGCGTCCTCTCTGCTGCGTCCTCTCTGCTGCGTCCTCTCTGCTGCGTCCTCTCTGCTGCTGCGTCCTCTCACCTGCTGCGTCCTCTCTGCTGCGTCCTCTCTGCCTGCTGCGTCCTCTCTGCTGCTGCGTCCTCTCTGCTGCTGCGTCCTCTCACCTGCTGCGTCCTCTCTGCTGCGTCCTTTCACCTGCTGCGTCCTCTCTGCTGCGTCCTCTCTGCTGCTGCGTCCTCTCTGCTGCTGCGTCCTCTCTGCTGCTGCGTCCTCTCTGCTGCGTCCTCTCTGCTGCGTCCTCTCTGCTGCGTCCCTCTGCTGCTGCGTCCTCTCTGCTGCGTCCTCTCTGCTGCGTCCTCTCTGCTGCGTCCTCTCTGCCTGCTGCGTCCTCTCTGCTGCGTCCTCTCTGCTGCGTCCTCTCTGCTGCGTCCTCTCTGCCTGCTGCGTCCTCTCACCTGCTGCGTCCTCTCTGCTGCGTCCTTTCACCTGCTGCGTCCTCTCTGCTGCGTCCTCTCTGCTGCGTCCTCTCACCTGCTGCGTCCTCTCTGCTGCGTCCTTTCACCTGCTGCGTCCTCTCTGCTGCGTCCTCTCTGCTGCGTCCTCTCTGCTGCTGCGTCCTCTCTGCTGCTGCGTCCTCTCTGCTGCTGCGTCCTCTCTGCTGCGTCCTCTCTGCTGCGTCCTCTCTGCTGCGTCCCTCTGCTGCTGCGTCCTCTCTGCTGCGTCCTCTCTGCTGCGTCCTCTCTGCCTGCTGCGTCCTCTCTGCTGCGTCCTCTCTGCTGCGTCCTCTCTGCCTGCTGCGTCCTCTCTGCTGCGTCCTCTCTGCTGCGTCCTCTCTGCTGCTGCGTCCTCACTGCTGCGTCCTCTCTGCTGCGTCCTCTCTGCTGCTGCGTCCTCTCTGCTGCGTCCTCTCTGCTGCTGCGTCCTCTCTGCTGCGTCCTCTCTGCTGCGTCCTTTCACCTGCTGCGTCCTCTCTGCTGCGTCCTCTCTGCTGCGTCCTCTCTGCTGCTGCGTCCTCTCTGCTGCTGCGTCCTCTCTGCTGCGTCCTCTCTGCTGCATCCTCTCTGCTGCTGCGTCCTCTCTGCTGCTGCGTCCTCTCTGCTGCGTCCTCTCTGCTGCTGCGTCCTCTCTGCTGCGTCCTCTCTGCTGCTGCGTCCTCTCTGCCTGCTGCGTCCTCTCTGCTGCGTCCTCTCTGCCTGCTGCGTCCTCTCTGCTGCTGCGTCCTCTCTGCTGCGTCCTCTCTGCTGCGTCCTCTCTGCTGCTGCGTCCTCTCTGCTGCTGCGTCCTCTCTGCTGCTGCGTCCTCTCTGCTGCGTCCTCTCTGCTGCGTCCTCTCTGCCTGCTGCGTCCTCTCTGCTGCGTCCTCTCTGCCTGCTGCGTCCTCTCACCTGCTGCGTCCTCTCTGCTGCGTCCTCTCTGCCTGCTGCGTCCTCTCTGCTGCGTCCTCTCTGCCTGCTGCGTCCTCTCACCTGCTGCGTCCTCTCTGCCTGCTGCGTCCTCTCTGCCTGCTGCGTCCTCTCTGCTGCGTCCTCTCTGCTGCGTCCTCTCACCTGCTGCGTCCTCTCTGCTGCGTCCTCTCTGCTGTGTCCTCTCTGCTGCGTCCTCTCTGCTGCTGCGTCCTCTCACCTGCTGCGTCCTCTCTGCTGCTGCGTCCTCTCTGCTGCGTCCTCTCTGCTGTGTCCTCTCTGCTGCTGCGTCCTCTCTGCTGCGTCCTCTCTGCTGCGTCCTCTCACCTGCTGCGTCCTCTCTGCTGCTGCGTCCTCTCTGCTGCGTCCTCTCTGCTGCTGCGTCCTCTCTGCTGCGTCCTCTCTGCTGCTGCGTCCTCTCTGCTGCGTCCTCTCTGCTGCTGCGTCCTCTCTGCTGCGTCCTCTCACCTGCTGCGTCCTCTCTGCTGCTGCGTTCTCTCTGCTGCGTCCTCTCTGCTGCTGCGTCCTCTCTGCTGCGTCCTCTCACCTGCTGCGTCCTCTCTGCTGCGTCCTCTCTGCTGCGTCCTCTCACCTGCTGCGTCCTCTCTGCTGCGTCCTCTCACCTGCTGCGTCCTCTCTGCTGCGTCCTCTCTGCTGCTGCGTCCTCTCTGCTGCGTCCTCTCTGCTGCGTCCTCTCTGCTGCGTCCTCTCTGCTGCATCCTCTCTGCTGCATCCTCTCTGCTGCATCCTCTCTGCTGCGTCCTCTCTGCTGCGTCCTCTCTGCTGCATCCTCTCTGCTGCATCCTCTCTGCTGCATCCTCTCTGCTGCGTCCTCTCTGCTGCGTCCTCTCTGCTGCATCCTCACTGCTGCGTCCTCTCACCTGCTGCGTCCTCTCTGCTGCGTCCTCTCTGCTGCGTCCTCTCTGCTGCATCCTCTCTGCTGCGTCCTCTCTGCTGCGTCCTCTCACCTGCTGCGTCCTCTCTGCTGCGTCCTCACTGCTGCGTCCTCTCACCTGCTGCGTCCTCTCTGCTGCGTCCTCACTGCTGCGTCCTCTCACCTGCTGCGTCCTCTCTGCTGCGTCCTCTCTGCTGCATCCTCTCTGCTGCATCCTCTCTGCTGCATCCTCTCTGCTGCATCCTCTCTGCTGCATCCTCTCTGCTGCATCCTCTCTGCTGCGTCCTCTCTGCTGCATCCTCTCTGCTGCGTCCTCTCTGCTGCGTCCTCTCTGCTGCGTCCTCTCTGCTGCGTCCTCACTGCTGCATCCTCTCTGCTGCGTCCTCTCTGCTGCTGCATCCTCTCTGCTGCGTCCTCTCACCTGCTGCGTCCTCTCTGCTGCGTCCTCACTGCTGCGTCCTCTCACCTGCTGCGTCCTCTCTGCTGCGTCCTCACTGCTGCGTCCTCTCTGCTGCGTCCTCTCTGCTGCGTCCTCTCTGCTGCGTCCTCTCTGCTGCGTCCTCTCACCTGCTGCGTCCTCTCTGCTGCGTCCTCACTGCTGCGTCCTCTCACCTGCTGCGTCCTCTCTGCTGCGTCCTCACTGCTGCGTCCTCTCTGCTGCGTCCTCACTGCTGCGTCCTCTCTGCTGCGTCCTCTCTGCTGCGTCCTCTCACCTGCTGCGTCCTCTCTGCTGCGTCCTCTCACCTGCTGCGTCCTCTCTGCTGCGTCCTCTCTGCTGCGTCCTCTCTGCCTGTCTGACATTAATTCTTCTTCTCTGCTCCTCTCAGACGGTCCTCCTGTCGTGGCCTCTGGCAGTCCTCAGGGCCACATTGCATTCTGGGATCTTGAGCGCCGTCAGCTGATTGCTCAGCAGAGACACGCCCACAGCACCGCGGTCGCCGCAGCAACCTTCCTGCACGGAGAGCCGCTATTGGTCACCAATGGTGCCGACAACGCCATCAAGGTGAGCGGAGGGTTCACACCTGCAGCTGCTGCAGCAGGTCCGGACGCAGCGTCATGACGACAAGTTATTGATTTATTATCAGACATAAACCGATTTAATTATTGTAACATTTACAATATAAATCAAATCATTGTCATTATAAAGAATTAAAGACGTGAACACGACAACATTTCATCATCTGATGTTTTATATATAATAATAATAATAATAATAATAATAATAATAATAATAATCTGTGTGGTTTAAATTTACAATTTTATTGTTTGTCTAATTTTTTTATAATTTATATATTTTTGTAGGGAGTTAATATATTTATTGAATATCATTCATACATGATATTACAACCAGGAAGAATTATATATTATAATAATAATTATTATTATTATTAGTGTTATTATTTGTATTTTTATTATACTTTTTGCAGGTGTGGATATTTGACCAGGAAGGGGGCGGAGCCAGACTATTACGGAGTCGGCAGGGCCACAGCGCCCCACCGACCACCATCCGTCACCACGGCAACGACGGAAAAAACATCCTCAGTGCTGGTAAATAAACATGTGTTAACTTTTATTTACAATAATTTAATGATATTAATCAGGTTTTATTTGTAATTATTTTCTTTTGTTTACTTTGTTTCACGTTAATTTAATTATGAGAGAAAACGTAACGATGATTTTTAGGTTAAGTCTGTCTCGCTGCCCCCTGCAGGTCAGGACGGGACGCTGCAGTCCTTCTCCACCGTCCATGAGCGATTCAACAAGAACCTCGGACACGGTCAGTTCAGCCTCCAACATAACGACACCTCACACACTCGAACCAGGTCTCCGTCTGACTGGCCATGTTTGGTATCCATGGCAACAACCAATCAGTAGTTGTTTTGTGAAAGTGGATATATTTACAGCTGGTAATTTTTTAATGAATGAACGAAGTCTGGCTGAAACGTGATTTTCTGTGTGTGTGTGTGTGTTTGTGTGTGTGTGTGTGTGTGTGTGTGTGTGTGTGTGTGTGTGTGTGTGTGTGTGTGTGTGTTCAGGCTCCATCAACAAGAAGAAAGAACAGAAGAAGAAGAAGGGTCTGTCCTATGAAGAGCTGCGGCTTCCTGCCATCACTGCGTTCTCCTCAGGTGACGCATACACACACAAACACACTCACACACACACACACACACACACACACAAACACACTCACACACACACTCACACACACACACACACAAACACACTCACACACACACTCACACATACACACGCACACACACACACACACACATACACACACACATACACACACACACACACACACACACACATACACACTCACACACACACACACACAAACACACTCACACACACACACATACACACACACACACACACACACACACATACACACACACATACACACACACACATAGAGAAAACATCTAATTTAAGCAGATGATTAACACTTTGTTTTGATTGATCAGATGATTAACACCTTGTTTTGATCGATCAGCTGCCACTCGTGAGTCAGACTGGGACGGCATTGTCGCGTGTCATCGGGGTCGCCTAGCAACCACCACGTGGAACTACCAGCGGTGCACCATGGGAGCTCACCACCTGCAGCCACCAGCCTGCCGTAGGGATACCGTCGCCACGGTAACACTACGGTTACTTCCTGTGTTTCTCTAAACTCCCCCCCCCCCCCCCCCCCCCCCCCCCGACTCCTCTTCAGGGTCACATGACTTCCTGTCTCTGTTCCAGGCTGTCGACATCACTTCCTGTGGCAACTTCGCTGTGATTGGCTCGTCCTGCGGGCGCGTGGATGTCTACAACCTGCAGTCCGGCCTGCACCGCGGTTGCTACGGGGACAACGAGAAAGGTGAGTTCACCATGGCAACCAAAAGCACGAGGTTTGTTTTGGCGCTTGTGTTGCGTTGGGAAGCGGCTCCTCGGAGACGCAACGCCGATGAACGTCACTGCTGGCGTGATTAACGAGGCCTCCTCGTCATCGTGATGTCATCGCTCCCTGAGTCGGAATACGTTCTGTCAAACTGATAAGTGCTTCCTGTCTGCTCTGCTGGGATCACTGTTCTCTGGAGGATGGCGGCGGCGTCTTCCTCTAGTGACGAGGTTTCAGCTGAAGCTCTCCTCATGTTTGATCTTCACTGTGTGACTGGAACTGTTTCCGACGCTGCACCGCCACACAGCTGCGGAGGTTACGCAGCTTCCTGATTACACCCGACGAGGAGTTTTTAACCCGCCGCCGGGATTCTAAGAAACAGAACTGGTTTCATGTATAGAGGCTCGTGCTGCGGTGTCATCGTTGGAAACATGGCGAGACTACCCCGTACCTGGCCAGATGCCGAATACGGAGAGGATCGCAGTGCGCTGTGGAGTTTACAGAGTCTCCTGCCACCGTGAAACTCTTTAATACACAACATCTCAGCGATAAATCCCTCCTGATGTCTCTACTCACACCAGAGGGCACGCTGACCTGAAGGGTGGTCCATCAACGCAGCTGATAAAAGCTGCGCTTACTAGAAAAAGCCGGTTTTAACTGACGTTTAACTGTCTCTCCTTCACATTAACTAATTGTACGTGCACATGGAGGACATCAGCAGCCCAGAACAGTCGAGTATCAGATCGTTATAAAGACGGCAATATGTCACAAAAAGAAGGAGTGGACGGTGGTGACCTAAAGGTCAGAGAAGCAAACCTGTGACCAGAAGGTCGTCGGTTCGACCCCTCAGACCAGCAGGATGAATCTGGTTGTGCAAAATGAAAAGCAGCACTTTCCCTACTTATTGTTTTATGTTTGTTAGTGAATGAACATTCAGATCACTGACGGTGGCTGGTCTAGACGTTCCTGCCGGCTACAGACCTACAACCTCCGTTTCCTGTCCAAGGTGTTGGAGGAGGCGGTTGCTTCTGAGCTTCAGGACCACCTTAAACACAACAACCTATTCAGTTTGGACTCGTCGTCATCAGACTCGGGACGTGTTTTCATTGCTACGCTGATGATACTCAGCTGTACATCAAAACTGCCCCGAGCCCTTCTGCAGCCATGTCAGGGGTCAGGGGTCAGGGGTCAGGTCTCAGGGGTCAGGGGTCAGCACACGTTTCCTCCAGTTAAACAGCAGCAACACTGACTCCTTTACTGGTATTCCACATCAGATTCAGTCGTCCCCCGTTCTTCATCTCACCTTTGACGGCCAGCACATCCTCCTCCTCAGTCACTAACTGGCTGTTAGGTTTGATGACCACATAAGACATCTGTGTGAAACCTCTTTCCACCAGCTGTAAACTCTGCTCCTCTCTAACGCTGTCAGAGGCAGACTGGTCTCCAGACTGGTCTCCAGACTGGTCTCCTGCTCTGTGCTCCTCACAGGGATCCTGGCAGGAGCCTCCAGAAGCTCCAGAGTTCTGTTTTCACTGCACTGGTTCCCAGTTTCCTTCAGGATGGACCACAAAGTCCTGCTGCTCACATACAAATCCATAAGCTCTGCACCACGGGGCCCCCAGTACTAAACCCTGAACCACGGGGCCCCCAATACTAAACTCTGAACCACGGGGCCCCCAGTACTAAGCTTGAGTCTCTTTTAATAAAGGCCATAACTTTTCCATTCAGGAAACTTTTTCATCTGAACTCTTACTACTATTTTCTTTCTGTTGTGTGTTGTATGTTTTTACTTTAACCCCCCTCAGCACACAGCGGCGTGGTGCGAGGCGTCGCCACAGATACACTCAACCAGCTGACCCTGACTGCCGGCTCTGATTGGCTGCTCAAGTTCTGGCGCTTCAAGAACAGGAAACAGGAAGTAGAGCTGAAGCTACCTGCTGCACCGGCTAGCATGATGCTACACAGAGACAGGTAGCTAACAGTTAGCATGATGCTACACAGAGACAGGTAGCTAACAGTTAGCATGATTCTACACAGAGACAGGTAGCTAACAGTTAGCATGATGCTACACAGAGACAGGTAGCTAACAGTTAGCATGATTCTACACAGAGACAGGTAGCTAACACTTAGCATGTTGTCAACAGTTAGCATGATGACAACTGTGTTCTTCTGTTCCTTCCTGTTAGCGGAATGCTAGCATTAGCGCTGGATGACTTCACGCTGCTGGTGGTCGACACAGAAACCAGGCGGGTCGTCAGAAAGTTTGCAGGTCACCACAGCAACATCAACGACATGGTGGGTCCACAAAGCTAAAAGTGCTAACAGCTAATGATGTTCAGTGTGAACCAGCATGCTAACATTAGCTTCTCTTGGCAGGCATTCAGCCCGGATGGCCGCTGGCTGGTTACCGTGGCGATGGACTGCACCGTCCGAACCTGGGATCTCCCCTCCGGCAGGTGAGTGAAACAGTCCGACATGTTTGAATAACTTTATTCAGCTTTTATTCTGTGACATCACACTTCCTCCTTCTTGTCTTCAGCCTCGTCGACTGCTTCCTGGTTGCCATGGCACCAGTGAGCGTGTCCTTGTCACCAACGGGAGACTTCCTGGCGACGACTCACGTGGACAGCCTGGGCGTTTACCTCTGGTCTGAACCAATCAGCTCTCAGTACATTAATACATCTGACCAATCACAGGGCAGGCTGTGTTTACAGCAGCCAATCAGATCATAACAATTTACATACAGTAAATGTTCATTCTTAGAAGTGACATCACTGTCAGCAGCCAATCACAGTGCAGCTCTCCTCCACAGGACCAATAAGAGCCTGTGTGGGCCCGTGGGGCTCCGCCCCCTGCCGGCTGACTACCAACCAGTAGTGGAGACGCTGCCGGGCGTCACGGCAGACGAATCGGAACAGGAAGTGACATCAGAGGAGGCTGATGATGCGTATCAGTCAGCTGAGCAGCTGGGGGCGGAGCTTGTGACTTTGTCGCTGCTGCCGGAGTCTCGCTGGAAGAGTCTGCTGCACCTGGACAACATCAAGGTGATTGTCAGCCAATCGGAGCAGAGACAGCCGAGTCATGTGACCACAACAACCTGCTGAGTGTCACTGATACTCATTAATACCTGATCAGGCTGCAGATTCTAACTGACAGAAACATGTTTGTGAATAAATATATTTGTTGTTTCAGAGGAGGAATAAGCCCGTGGCGCCCCCTGCTGCTCCGGCCGCCGCTCCGTTCTTCCTGCCCACCGTCGCCGGCCTCACGCCGCGCTTCACGTCGCCCACGGCAACCGAACAGGAAGCACAGGTAGAGCCGCTGCAACCTGCGTTCTTCTTCTTCTTCTTCTCCTTTAATTCATAACATCATGAAGTCAAAATGTTTCCTGTCTGCTGCAGTCGAAGGTGATGAGCTGGGGTTCGTTGTCTCAGAGGTCAGAGTTCAGCTCCGCCCTGCAGGCGTCTCTGCTCAGCCAATCATGTGAGTCCGTTTCAACGAAAAGAAAATGTTTTAGCATTTTATCATTTATATTGAGTCAATTTAAATGTTTCACAGTGAGGTCATCAGGTGAGGTCATCAGGTGAGGTCATCAGGTGACGTTTCGTCTTTTCTCTCTGCAGTCGATGACCCGCTGCGGCTCCTGAAGGATTGTGGGCCGTCGGCGCTCTCCGTCGAGCTCACCTGTCTGACACCAGAAGGGGGCGGAGCCAGCGGCCTCCTGATCGCCTTCATTCAGATGATTGACAGCATGTTGGCCAGTGGGCGGGACTTTGATCTGGCTCACGCCTACTTGGCGCTTTTCTTGAAGGTCAGCCAATCAGAACGCAGCAGAATCGTTTTTTTTTTTTTTTTTTACTGCTTTTATTGTGAAGAATCTTCCTCAGTTTCCTGTTTCAGTTCGTCTCTTGATAGATTTATTTTTCTTCAGCTCCACCTCCGCTCGCTGTCGCAGGACGCCGTCGCCATGGAAGCGTTGATCCGCCTCTCCTCGCGGCTGGAGGCGGGATGGGCGGAGCTCCGAGCATCGTTTGACCAATCACTGTGTCTGCTGTCGTACGCCAAGAGTGCACTGCTGTGAACACACACACACACACACACACACACACACACACACACACACACACACACACACAGAGTTTTGTATTTGTTATCTTAATAAAAGTTGTTGTTGAAAATCTTCTTCTGTGGTGTTTCCTGTTCAGACTGAGATGCATCACACCGCTTTTATTGATGAGGCCTACAGTTATTTTTATTGTTGCTAGGCAACCACCAAATCACCTGTCCTCAGTCTGTTTATTTTGCTGTTAAATGAACTCACAGATCTTTTTATTTTGGCGGGATAAAAGTAGTGAACTTCCTGGTGAGTTCAGATGAAGATCTCCAGCAGCAGCCGCTCGTTCGTCCTCCGTGACCACCGGAAGTCCGCCTGTCAACTCACCTGATCGGACGACGGGAGGAAATGATCGTATAATATATGTGATGACGTCAGACGCATCACGACGCTCAGCAGCTGATCGATCAGCTGAGAGACTGAAAACTGTTTATGACGTCAGACATGAAATACTTTTATTCTCCTGAGGAACATGTAGAAAACATGTTGGACGCCACCTGCTGATCAATAAAGTTATAAAATATGAGTTATTGATCCTGATAGACTGATAAACGTATATGGATTAAAAACAAATGAAACTATGGACATTCACCATGTTTAACAACACTTGATGTTACTTTTTGTTCCAGATGAAAAGCAGAAAGAATAAAGTATAAACTACATTTAGAGATATAATGTTGTTTTCTTTATTGATATTGTAACGTGAGGGTTCGGTAGGTGGTAATTTGTCAGGTGACTTTTTAAGCAGCGCTTTTACTCTCAGAGACATAACAACCACACTTCCTCGTCTTTTTGGCACATGTGACTAAACCAACCAATCATAGGCTAGACTGAGGCAGATCCAACTGTAATGAGGTAAAACCACAGAAGCAGATTCAATACTGTTTCAACCTTCACAGGATGCTGATGCAAATATTTGAACTTGTAAATATATAAATAATTAACTGTGTAAACATTGTAAATACATATTTTGTGAATTAACTTGAATGTATAAATTAACTTCACTTTTAAACCTTACAATATTATAAAAATAATTACAGTTTCTGATCATATATCCATCCAGACTGGAGTCTCAGCTCACATCAGCTGAGAGGCGGAGTTCACCCGGACGGGTGGCCAGCCAATCACAGAGCTGATATTTAGTACAGAGACAGACAGACAACCATCCACAGCTGCAGGTGATGAAGGTCGACTGTTCATCTGCTCGCTGAATGACTGAAGTATTAATCTGACAGGAAAGTAAAAGAACAAACTGAGACGAGTCAGTTCATAAAGATTTGAAACAAAAACAGGTTTTCATAGTTTTGTTGAGCTGCTTTTTACCTGTAAATGTACTTTTATAAATATGACATTTAGCCAAAAAATGAACAGATTTGTAACATAAAACTAATAATTCATAGCAAGCATCAAAATAAACATCAACAGCTGAGATCAATATCTGTCTGATATTTAAAATATATCTTAGATGAGTCAAATCCAGCAGTGGAAACTAACTAAATACATTTACTCAAGTACTGAAGTACAGTTTGAGGTACTTGTACTTTACTTGAGTATTTCCATGTGATGCTACTTTCTACATTTCAGAGGGAAATATTGTACTTTCTACTCCACTACATTTATTTGACAGCTTTAGTTACTTTTCAGATGAAGATTTGACACAATGGATAATATAACAAGCTTTTAAAATACAACACATTGTTAAAGATGAAACCAGTGGTTTCCAACCTTTTTGTCTTTTGACCTCTTACAAAAAGCAGTGTGTAGTCGGGGTCACATTTCACATGTCTATGAGTTGTTAACAGCTCCACCAAATAGTGATTTTTCCCTCTAAACTTCTCACATGCTTTCATTTCAATAAATGTTCAAATGATCCAATATTTCAGCAAAAATCAAAGATTAGAGAAAAAGTCCAAAAACTGAAAACAGATTTGTGCATCAGAACTTTGTTTGTTCTTCTTTCCTCTCCCATTAATCATCTCACCACCCCTCAGATTTATCTGCTGACCCTTTGGAGGGGCCCGACCCCTAGGTTGGGAACCACTGGACTAAACTAGCTAACTGTATATAAAGTAGTGTAAACTAGCTCCACCTCCAGCAGCTACAACAGTAACATGCTGCTCTAACACTGATGCTTCACTATTAATAATCTAATGATGTCATATATAATAATATATCAGTCAGAGGGACCAAACCACTACTTTTACTGCAATACTTTAACTACATCAAGCTCATAATACTTATGTACTTTTACTGCAATACTTTAACTACATCAAGCTCATAATACTTATGTACTTTTACTGCAATACTTTAACTACATCAAGCTCATAATACTTATGTACTTTTACTGCAATACTTTAACTACATCAAGCTCATAATACTTATGTACTTTTACTGCAATACTTTAACTACATCAAGCTCATAATACTTATGTACTTTTACTGCAATACTTTAACTACATCAAGCTCATAATACTTATGTACTTTTACTTGTAATGGAGTATTTTTATGTTGCTGTATTGGTACTTTTACTGCAGTAAAGTATCTGAGTACTTCTTCTGCTTCTGTGTAAAGTTCATGAATAAGATCCTGAACCCTCTGACCGGAATCTCCTCGTGCTCTGTAACCGGAAGGGCAGTGCTGAGTCAGCTGAACCAAGCCGGAAGCAAAACAAACAGCAGAGCGCAGGCGCAGCAGCAGCCTGAGCTCGCGCTGCGGAGGGACCAAAAAACCAAACTTTATTTCACTTTATTTTAAAACTTTTATTTTAACTATTAATCCTTTTTTTCCCGGGAAACTGACGTCAGACAGGTGAACACCGGCACGGGACGCTGCGGAGCGCGAGACCTGCTGCTCGTGCAACGCGGAAGTTGGTCAGACAGGTCAGAAGTTTACTGTTCAAATATAAAGTTTGATCAATTTTATCTTCAGCGCGGTTTGAGCTGCAGGAGACAAACTGAGATCAGCTGACACACAAACATTTACTGAATATTTTATATATTTATGTATTTATATCAGCTGTAAAGTTTTATTATTAGATTATAATGAACATTCAGTTTTATCTCTGAGGTTGTTCTATAGAAGATAAAGTGTTTGTTTAGGCTTCAGATAATATTTCACCCTCAGAGTTAAATAATAATAAATAAGAGTGTTAATATATCTTTATTTAAGTCAGCGATGATAGAAGAAGAGCAGGAAGTGTTTATTATGTATTAAAGCAGATTAAACAGAATAAAACTCACTTTACAGACATAAACATACTGGATCAATATATCAGTTTAACAGCTACACACTAAGTTATTATCAATCAATAACAAACCAAACCGGCTGTAGTTTGGATCAATAATGAAACATAAGACGTTCTGACGTCAGTCAAACTCTGGATCCCACATTACCCATGATGCACCTGGACAGTTGTTGATTTAAATGTTTGGTCCTTCGTCGCAGTGATGAAGAGGAGCCGGGTGTTGGCGGTGCTGGTGGGCGGAGTCTTCTGCGTGGCGGTGATGTCACTGTACCGCATGCTGGAGCTGATGCAGGGGGCGGAGCTTCAGTACCGGGGGGCGCCACCTGCTGGACAGGTGGACGACGTGAGTCACACCGAAAAAGTTATATTTATATAAATAAAAAATATATTATAAATATGTATTATAAAGAATAAATATAAGTTATTTTTTAAGTTTTTTTTTAAACCAATCAGAATCTTTTTTTTTTTAGGATTTGTCCCGCCTCCAGCAGAAGATTGACAGGTTGGAGCGTCTCCTTAGCGACAACAACCGGCTTGTTGCTACGCTGCGGGACTCTCTGCTTCACCGCAAAGCATCATGGGAAACAGGAGGAGGAGGGGGAGGGGGAGGGGTCAATGTGAGCTCAGACTCCGCCCACAGCCGGACCGACCCGCTGCCTGGCTGCCGATTGGCCGAAGAGATGAAGGACGGAACTGACGGCGTGCAGGTTAGCTTAGCATGCTAACAGCTGTTAACACTGTTTTGTTTTTTGTTTTTTTTTTATTAATAAGTTTATAAAACGTTTTTTGTATCCATCTTGAAAACAGTGACAAGTATTTGTTTTATATTACAATTAAATTATATCGTAACAACTTGATTTATAACAATTATAAATATTTATAAATATGTTTACAGCCTTTAAGTAATTTTTGTAGTTTATTTCTTGTACATTTGAAGTATTTTTGTGAATATCTACATTATGAATGAAGTGTGTTTTTACTTTTAAAAACACTTAAAACTTAAAATTTGATCTTTTAAGTACTTTTTACAGAAGTGATGAACAGTTAGTAGTACTGTGATGGTTGTACTGTAGTTCATGTAGTAATCTGTATATATATATATATGACATTGTGTCTGTTTGCAGCTGCTGGATGTTTATGACCTGCTGCTGTTCGATAACCCCGACGGCGGCGCCTGGAAACAAGGCTTTGAGATCAGTTACCACGGCAACGAGTGGGACAAGCAGCCGCTGGAGCTCTTCCTGGTTCCTCACTCGCACAACGACCCTGGTGAGAAAAACAACAAACAAACAAACAAACGAGTCATGTGACACATCACTTAGCGGGAAATATTGTACTTTCTACTCCACTACATTTATTTGACAGCTTTAGTTACTTTTCAGATGCAGATTTGACACAATGGATAATATAACAAGCTTTTAAAATACAACACGTTGTTAAGCTACAGATGTTTAAACAGCTGTCTGCAGATTACGCTTCACTAAACGCATCAGACTTGGAGCGTAAACACACAGTCAGTGTGGATCAATACGGTTATGTTTCTATGTGGATCGGCTGTTACTTCCTGTTTACACTGAAAGTGTCTCAGCTGTCTCACACACGTCTGACAGTTCAGCTGTTTACACTGTTGGGAAAGTTACCTTCAAAATGTCATATATTAGACATGTTGAGCTGCCGGAAACCTTTAAAGGGATGTTACAGAAAAGCCGGTCGGCAGGTCGGAGTACCTGCACAAAAAGTGATATTTATTAATGAAACAGACAAAAATGAACCCTGGGAAATTCAACAAAAATAACTTGAACCATAATAGCAAATAATAAAATCTGCAGCTGAACCTCCTCCCTTCAGTAGACCAGTGACGGCTGTTACCTGCTCATCTGTATATGCAGATGATGCAGCTGCATTCGTTATCAAGTCATTTTAATCTGAAGCACTGAATCTGTCTTCCGTACACACAGAAACTCAACTTTGATGCTGAGCAGTAAAAGTATACGTTCTGTCTGACTGTGATGAGCGTTTTCACCATCTTGTGTTGTGGCGCTGACTCGTTACGCCGCTGGAACGTACCACCTGCTGGTGACCACAGGGGGGAGCTGGACTGACACCACGCCTCCAAAACATAAACAACAACATTGACGTAGCGTTTCCGTTCCTGCTGACAGTCGCAGCTATGAACGCGCCACAGTTTTGTTCTTCCTACCTGAAGCTGATGGAGCAGCTGATGAAGAACACCTGCTGTCACTGATGAAGCAGCTGATCCGTCCACCATCACAAGACTCAGATAAACATAAACAATAACAGGACTGAAGCCCTGAACCAGTAATACTGGTTACTGTAATGTATTCCTGTCTGTGCAGAGGAACATGTTAAGATAAGATAACAGCTGCAGTGCGACTAGAACAAACACAACAAATCCTCCTGCATGGGTTAGGGTTAGGTTTGGCTCGTAGACACAACGTCTCTTATTCTGTTTTTATTAAATTTCACAGTCGCAGTGGAAATAAAAGTGTTCTATTTTATAAACCAGTATCACCAGTTTGGCTTATTTCAGTCCCACATGGAGATTTCACCAAGAACTCAGGCTCAGTTAAATTAAACACACACACATATAGTCTGTATCACTGGTAGTCAAACAGCGGCCCGTGGGCCAAAGTTTGGCCCTGCAGAAAAAATATTTGGCCCTTTGATGAAAGTTTATACTTTAATAGTTTAATTTTTTCACAAATCTACTGCAGATAAAAAACACATTTCTCGCCCACGCTGCCGTCTGATCACAAACAGCTTCAGCTTGTAGAACCTGAACAGGTTTGATGTTTATCAGTCGAACAGACCTGGTGTGTAGATTCAGTCCTTAAAGCTGCAGGATGTAACTATTCTGCATGAAAACATCTAAAAACAGCTAGATCTATGTTATATATATGTTGTGTAGTTGTGTACTTACGTCATCCCAAATATTTCTAACAACGTTCAAACAGAGAAATCCGTCATGTTAAATAAAGTTTGGGTTTATTTAACATTTGTTCGCCTGTCGATGGCGTCATACCAAAGAGTAAACGCCCATAAGATGATCTTCATCTTATTGGATTCTCTAGTTATAAATCTATTCTATTCTTAAATGAATTAAAAGGAATAAAACCCATACAGGCCCATGTTTCCTCTGCACCAGGAAACGCCCCCCCCAATGAAAAACTGGCCCCCGGTTCAACCTGATTGCTGAACTCCGGCTTAACAGAAACATATAAACATAAAACTACTGAGGACACGTCGTCTGGACTGTCCTCAGGCTCTGGAGGGCGAGACCTGGACGTACCGCTGGTATGTCAAAGGCTGGTCCTACACTCATCCTTACTGTAGGCAGCAGCAGAAGGTGGAGGTTCAGGCATCAGGCTGGATATCACCAGAAGAAGAAGACTCGTCCTTGCTGTAGACAGCAGCAGGTGGAGGATCAGGCATCAGGTTGGATATCACCAGAAGAAGAAGACTCGTCCTTGCTGTAGGCAGCAGCAGGTGGAGGATCAGGCATCAGGTTGGATATCACCAGAAGAAGAAGACTCGTCCTTGCTGTAGGAAGCAGCAGGTGGAGGTTCAGGCATCAGGCTGGATATCACCAGAAGAAGAAGACTCGTCCTTGCTGTAGGAAGCAGCAGGTGGAGGTTCAGGCATCAGGCTGGATATCACCAGAAGAAGAAGACTCGTCCTTGCTGTAGGAAGCAGCAGGTGGAGGTTCTCCTATCAGGAAGCAGCAGTCTGTAGTGAGCTGGTCTCTTCTGGCTTCTCTGAGTCAGTGCAGCTTGAACGTGGGCGGCGTGACGGCGGTGTGACGGCGGCACTTCCTTGAAGTCGAGAGTCGCAGCAAATCGACCTTTGATTGCTCCCATGATAAAGTTAATGTGTTAGAACTTGATGATGATGAAGCGAGTCATGTGCAGAGGTGACTGATGTCAGCGACGGGCGTTTCTATGATCCGTTCATTATGGGATGTTACTGAACGTTTGTGTGTGTGTGTGTGTGTGTGTGTGTGTGTGTGTGTGTGTGTGTGTGTGTGTGTGTTGCAGGCTGGTTGAAGACGTTTGACAGTTACTATCAGGATCAGACGAAACACATCCTCAACAACATGCTGATCAAACTGTCAGAGGACAGCAGGTACCCTCATCTTCATCTTCATCACATATATAAACTATAACTCTGATGCATCATCATCATCATCATCATCATCATCACTGAGTCTGACTCAAACCAACAACATGTTAGTTTATGGAGACGTTTGATCTCTCTACTAACTAACCTTCTGTTTGTCTGTCAGGAGGAAGATGATCTGGGCGGAGGTCAGTTATTTCTCTAAATGGTGGAACGACATCGACGAGCAGAAGAGAGAAATGGTCAAACGGTAACTTTACTTTTTGTTTCTGGACAGATTTTCTCATTTTTTGTGTATCTTCATGTATTGATCACTGTTTATTTGTGTTTGCTGCTCTGTGATTGGTCAGCCTGGTGGGGGCGGGGCAGTTGGAGCTGGTGACGGGCGGCTGGGTGATGGCGGACGAGGCGAACTCGCATTACTTCGCTCTGCTCGATCAGCTGATGGAGGGACACCAGTGGCTGCAGCGACACCTCGGTGAGATCAGCTGTTTGTCTTCCTGCTCAGTCACATGACTCCTGGTCACATGACTCCTGGTCACATGACTCCTGGTCACATGACTCCTGGTCACATGACTACGGGTCACATGACTCCTGGTCACATGACTACAGGTCACATGACTCCTGGTCACATGACTCCTGGTCACATGACTCCTGGTCACATGACTACGGGTCACATGACTCCTGGTCACATGACTCCCGGTGTTTCTCCTCCTGCAGGTGTGAAGCCGAGCAGCGGCTGGGCGGTGGATCCCTTTGGCCACTCCCCCTCCATGACCTACCTGCTGAAGGGGGCGGGGCTTAGCAACATGGTCATCCAGCGCGTTCACTACGCCGTCAAGAAGCAGTTTGCTCGGCAACAGACGCTCGAGTTTCTATGGCGACAGAGCTGGGGTGAGAAAGCGTCCCTAATTGTTTTCAAAATTAATTAAATTAAAAAGTTCATGAAATCTTTAATTACAACGGCTTTGTTCCTCTGCTCCGCCCACTTCCTGTGTGTCAGACTCCTCCTCCCGCAGTGACATCACGTGTCACATGATGCCGTTCTACAGCTACGACGTGCCGCACACGTGCGGTCCGAACCCGGCGGTCTGTTGTCAGTTCGACTTCCACCGCCTGCCGGGGGGGCGGGTCTTCTGTCCCTGGAGGGTACCGCCTCAGCCAATCACAGAGCAGAACGTCCAGGAGAGGTACGTTTTTTTCTTTAGACTTTTCTGAATTTTCTGACTATTTACTAATTAACCTTTGACCTCAGTTTAATGTCTTATTAAATTTACTCTAATTCACAAGTTCAAAATGCTTCAATGCTCATCTGTATTGGATCAGTCTATTTCTCTCTATGTCCCGCCCTCTCAGAGCTCTCCTCCTATTGGATCAGTTTATTTCTCTCTATGTCCCGCCCTCTCAGAGCTCTCCTCCTATTGGATCAGTACCGTCAGAAGTCCCGCCTCTTCCGCTCTCCGGTGCTCCTCGTTCCCCTCGGTGACGACTTTCGATTCGTGGAGTCTAACGAGTGGGACGCTCAGTTCAGCAACTACCAGAAACTGTTCGACTACTTCGACCAGCATCCAGAGCTCCACATCAAGGTGACACCTGACACACCTGGGAGGGGGCGGGGCTAAAATACAAGACAAGGTGACACCTGACACACCTGGCAGGGGGCGGGGCTAAAATACAAGACAAGGTGACACCTGACACACCTGGGAGGGGGCGGGGCTAAAATACAAGACAAGGTGACACCTGACACACCTGGCAGGGGGCGGGGCTAAAAGTATGTATATTATTATGTCATTATTTTTTTAAGGAACAGATTCTGTATATTCAATGATGTAGAGATCAATAGTATTGATTATTAATCCACAGCTGTATGAAAGATTCAGACTTGATCAGTATGCAGGTTATTAGCAGCAGCACAGAGATCAATAACAGCATCAACCGTCTGTTCTAACTGAACTGATGTGTGTTTTCCTGTAAATTGATTCTTCTTCTGTGGTTTTCAGGCTCGTTTCGGGACTCTGTCAGATTACTTCGAGGCTCTGCGGCGGCGGCTGAATGCGGCGGAAACGAGTCTGCCGACGCTGCGCGGCGACTTCTTCACGTACGCCGACCGTGACGACCACTACTGGAGCGGATACTTCACCTCCAGACCGTTCTACAAGAGACTGGACCGCACGCTGGAGGCCACGCTGAGGTGATCAATATTATTATCAGTTTATTATCCTGGAGGCCACATATATTAAGTTATTGATACAACCTGCTAACATGTAGTTTGACACACAGAAAATTGTTTTCTGTTATTTCACTGTTTTTTTCTAAAGTGTCTAACATGTTGAATGTTTCTCTCCGACAGAGCGACTGAAATCCTCTTCAGCCTCACATTGGCTGAAATGCGTCGTTTCCGTGGCGATGGTCGTCTGGTTGCAGATTTCCCGGCACGTGAACACTTCAGGCATCTGACGGCGGGGAGGCGGAGCCTGGCGCTGTTCCAGCACCATGACGCCGTCACCGGCACCGCCCGCGACCCCGTGGTGGTCGACTACGGCACCAGGTGACCTGTTAGCATGCTAGTCTGTTAGCATGTCGTCATCAAAGAATAAATAAGTTAATGTCTTGAATAAAAAAACTCAATATCAGGATATTAACGTGTTAGCATGTTAAGTAACAAGTCTAAGTTAGCAGTGCTAGCATATGTTAGCATTTTAAGTAACAAGACTAAGTTAGCAGTGCTAGCAGGTGTTAGCATGTTAGATAACAAGAGTAAGTTAGCAGTGCTAGCATATGTTAGCAAGTTAAGTAACAAGACTAAGTTAGCAGTGCTAGCAGGTGTTAGCATGTTAGATAACAAGACTAAGTTAGAAATGCTAGCATATGTTAGCATGTTAAGTAACAAGACTAAGTTAGCAGTGCTAGCAGGTGTTAGCATGGACAGCATTAGTCTGACAGTCTGCTGAGTTTAAGAAAATTTGACTTTTGTTTAACATAAAGTTTAATAAAGATTGTTTCTTTATTTTTTCATCATTTTTATCCACATTTAGTTTTATTCATATTTTTCAGTGACAATAACCTGTCTCAGTTTATCTTCAGTTTCCAGTTTTTTAAATTCTTTCTCGAGTGTATTATTGTGCAGATCATAAATCAGTCTTAATAAGTGAACATTAGCATATCGCGCAACAGTTAGTGTCAGGTAAAAACTTGATGTTAGCATGTTAACAAAGAAGAGTTAAAAGTTAAAAAAAACCTTTTAAAAACAGCCTGTACACTGTTAGCATTAGCATGTGAAGGTTTGGAAGGAAAGTTAGCAGATCAAAATTGGTATTAGCTTGTTAGCATCTTATCCGAGGGTGAAAGACAAAGCTAACAACACAAGAATATATTTACAACGCTGTTTACAAAAAACAAACTAAAAGCCAAAGGAAGATTTAATGATCTACGATGCTAGCATGCTAGCATGTTGTAGGGTAAAAGATGGGAATCCGGTATTAGAAGGTGAAGGTTTGATGTAACATCAACGCAGAAATCACAGGTAAATGCAGATGTTAGCATGGAGAGCACGCGTTTATAGTGCTCATTGAGTTTAAGAAAATGTGACTTCTGTTTAATAAAAAAAAGGAGATTTTACTTTTTTAAATATTTATTTTTGTCGTTATTTTTATATTTTGATTTGTCTCAATTTACTCAAGTTTTCTGTTGCTGTTACATTAAGTTTGTGAGAGAATAAATGCTATTAGACTAACATATTAGATCAGAAGGAGTTAAAGGTGTTGAAGTAGAGGTTAACAGGTAACAGCTGCCAGCTGTTAGCATAACTGTAAGTAAAGGCATGTACATGTACTGTCAGTGTGATTGTGGTCAAGACATTTTCTATCATTATTTATATACATTTTTTGTTTTTGTTTTGTTTTGATCGTATATCTTTCAAATGTTCTCTATAACTTTTAGATTTTTTTCATAAAGTTGTATTAATCCCTCTTCTGGTTAGCAGATAACGAGCAGTTAGCATTGTAGCTCCTGGAACTTCTACGTCTTTAGCGTTAGCATGTTTTCTGTCTCATTTATTCTTCCATGCTCTCTGTTGAAGGACGGTGTCGCCCCTGACAACAGAAACAGGTACCGCTTGGCTTAGTGTGAGCATTTAGCATCTAGCAATAGCTCCCATCATACCCATTCATTTAGCACTAGCATGTAGCATTGACTTCCCATCACTTCCATTTAATATCGGTGTGTTTTTACAGTGTACATCAACAGTCGGTGTGTGTTTGAATGTTTTTAAAGTTGTGAGAATGTTTTTTAACATTTTGATAACAGAAGAATGGTGAGATGTTTTTACTAAAATATTAAAGCGTAAACTACAACTGTAGTTTGAATCCAGTGAACCAATAAAAAATAAATAAATAAATAAATGAAGTAAAAATCAAAAACATTTTAATGTGAAATCTGATGTTTCAGTAAGAAAATGAAAATGATCCAAAACTCTTTCAACTAAACGTTGAAACGTTTTGTTTTTCAGGTTGTTTCACTCGATCCTGAACCTGCGCCGGGTGCTGCAGAGCTCCGCCCACTGGCTGCTCCTATTGGACAAGAGCCAGTACCACCACGACCAATCCAAACCCTTCCTGCAAACGGTGACCTCTGACCCCATCACCTCATTATCTGTAGTCCTATGCAGAATATTTATGTCATTTATTATCATTCATTACATGTTTAAATATCATAAATGGTCTTCATGGTTGATGTAACGTAATGGAGATAAATTCTAAATGAAATGAATCGTTAGTTGCGGCTGTAGATCGCTGTTTTACCTTCACAGCGACGCCTGCAAACATCCTCAGAGGTTAATCTGTCATGTCTGTCTCAGGATGATGTCATGGCGGCGCAGGACGCTCTGCCTCAGAAGATGTCGCTCACACTCAGCGATGAGCCCAGGTGAGGGGCGGGGCTTAACACTGTGAAGAGGCGGAGCCAGAATATAACTCTTTACTCAAGTGACTCAAATACGTCACTTTTTATTTTGTTCCTCAGACATTTGGTCGCGTTAGCTTGTTTAAAAAGACGAATAACAACAATTTTACTTCAACAACTAGTTTGAAAATGTTTTTTATGTTTTATACAAGTTATTGTTTTTGATTATTGAATATTTAAGATGAAATATAAAGTGAATTAGTAATAAAGTTGAATGCTTGGTAATCAGGATCAGTATTATTAACGTATTGTGTAACACTGTTAGCATCAGCGTAGCTTCATGGATGCTAATGTGTATCTCCGCAGCTATTGGCTGGATTGTTGTTGTTATTATTATTATTATGCCCCCCCCCCTCATGTGAAAAGAAGATAACTTCTGTTAAATTGAATATTTCACCCGTGTGACCGTCAGTCTGCTTATCGATCATCGACAGATTATTGATTATTGACGTTTCTCATTTCAGGTCATTGATCGTCTTCAACCCGACGGAGCAGCTTCGTACGTCCGTCGTCAGCGTCATCGTGGACTCTCCGGACGCTCGAGTGGTCGACGCGGAAACGGGTCGGCCGATGTCAGCGCAGATCTCTGCGGTGTGGGCGGAGCCAAGCAGAGCGTCTACGGAAGCTTTCCAGGTGCAAAACAGTTCAATCAGTACGATTATTCTATGTGAACGTTTCTCCAGATTCTATTATTTTCATAATTTTATTACATTTTTGTGGAGTTAGTTTTTCTATGTATACGTCATGATGTCATTTCGGCCCAGCGGCGTCTGTGTTTACCAGTCAGGAGCCCCAACAAACAACTATTCTACTATAAACTGACTTCTGACAGATTTTAAGACGTTTTCTTTCTGATATGATTTATTTCATCCATGTGGTTTATTCCAGTGCAGTTTACTTCAGTCACCGTATACGACAGTTTGATGTGGACTCTGCTGCCGTCGATCAGTACTGGTACCAGTAGTGACACCGGTTGGTGCCTGATCGTTTATCCTCCAGCTGTGAGTCTTCTGAGCACCACTGCTGCAGAAACCAGTATAGACCAGTAGCTGTCCCAGTCCATCCAGACGCTGCATGAGTTCA